>NC_139474.1:24542500-24545000 GCF_057233095.1 Heloderma suspectum | reverse complement strand
CCAACCCTAACCCTAACCGTAACCCTAACCCTAACCCTAACCCTAACCCCAACCCTAACCCTAACCCTAACCCTAACCCTAACCCTAACCCCAACCCTAACCCTAACCCCAACCCTAACCCTAACCCTAACCCTAACACTAACCCTAACCCCAACCCTAACCCTATACCTAACTCAACCCTAACCCTAACCCCAACCCTAACCATAACCCTAACCCTAACCCTAACCCTAACCCTAACCCCAACCCTAACCCTAACCCTAACCCTAACCCTAACCCTTACCCTAACCCTAACCCTAACACTATCCCTAACCCTAACCCTAACCCTAACCCTAACCCTAACCCCACCCTAACCCTAACCCTAACCCTATACCTAACTCAACCCTAACCCTAACCCCAACCCTAACCTTAACCCTAACCCTAACCCCAACCCTAAACCTAACCCCAACCCTAACCCTAACCCTAACCCTATACCTAACTCAACCCTAACCCTAACCCCAACCCTAACCCTAACCCTAACCCTAACCCTAACCCTAACCCTATACCTATACCTAACTCAACCCTAACCATAACCCCAACCCCAACCCTAACCCTAACCCCAACCCTAACCCTAACCCTAACCCTAACCCTATACCTAACTCAACTCTAACCCTAACCCCAACCCTAACCCTAACCCTAAACCTAACCCTAACCCCAACCCTAACCCTAACCCTAACCCTAACCCTAACCCTAACCCTAACCCCAACCCTAACCCTATACCTAACTCAACCCTAACCCTAACCCTAACCCCAACCCTAACCCTAACCCCAACCCTAACCCTAACCCTAACCCTATACCTAACTCAACCCTAACCCTAACCCCAACCCTAACCCTAACCCTAACCCTAACCCTAACCCCAACCCTAACCCTAACCCCAACCCTAACCCTAACCCTAACCCTATACCTAACTCAACCCTAACCCTAACCCCAACCCTAACCCTAACCCTAACCCTAACCCTATCCCTAACCCCAACCCTAACCCTATACCTAACTCAACCCTAACCCTAACCCTAACCCTAACCCTAACCCCAACCTTAACCCTATACCTAACTCAACCCTAACCCTAACCCTAACCCTAACCCTAACCCTAACCCCAACCCTAACCCTAACCCTAACCCTAACCCTAACCCTTACCCTAACCCTAACCCCAACCCTAACCCTATACATAACTCAACCCTAACCCTAACCCTAACCCTAACCCTAACCCTAACCCCAACCCTAACCCTATACCTAACTCAACCCTAACCCTAACCCTAACCCTAACCCTAACCCTAACCCTATACCTAACTCAACCTTAACCCTAACCCCAACCCTAACCCTAACTCAACCCTAACCCTAAGCCTAACCCTCACCCTAACACTAACACTAACCCTAACCCTAACCCTAACGCTAACCCTAACCCCAACCCTAACCTTATACCTAACTCAACCCTAACCCTAACCCTAACACTAACCCTAACCCTAACCCTAACCCCAACCCTAACCCTAACCCCAACCCTAACCCTAACCCTAACCCTAACCCTAACCCTAACCCTATACCTAACTCAACCCTAACCCTAACCCCAACCCTAACCCTAACCCTAACCCTAACCCTAACCCTATACCTAACTCAACCCTAACCCTAACCCCAACCCTAACCCTAACCCCAACCCTAACCCTAACCCTAACCCTAACCCTAACCCTAACCCTAACCCTAACCCCAACCCTAACCCTAACCCTAACCCTAACCCCAACCCCAACCCTAACCCTAACCCTAACCCTAACCCTAACCCTAACCCTAACCCCAAACCTAACCCTAACCCTAACCCTAACCCTAACCCCAACCCTAACCCCAACCCTAACCCTAACCCTAACCCTAACCCTAACCCCAACCCTAACCCTAACCCCAACCCTAACCCTAACCCTAACCCTAACCCTATCCCCAACCCTAACCCTATACCTAACTCAACCCTAACCCTAACCCTAACCCTAACCCTAACCCTAACCCCAACCCTAACCCTATACCTAACTCAACCCTAACCCTAACCCTAACCCTAACCCTAACCCTAACCCTAACCCTATACCTAACTCAACCCTAACCCTAACCCCAACCCTAACCCTAACTCAACCCTAACCCTAACCCTAACCCTAACCCTAACCCTAACCATAACCCTAACCCCAACCCTAACCCTAACCCTAACCCTATACCTAACTCAACCCTAACCCTAACCCCAACCCTAACCCTAACCCTAACCCTAACCCCAACCCCAACCCTATACCTAACTCATCCCTAACCCTAACCCTAACCCTAACCCTAACCCTAACCCTAACCCTAACCCTATACCTAACTCAACCCTAACCCTAACCCCAACCCTAACCCTAACCCTAACCCTAACCCTAAACCTAACCCTAACCCCAACCCTAACCCTATACCTAACTCAACCCTAACCCTAACCCTAACCCTAACCCAAACCATAACCATAACC
>NC_139474.1:24520000-24525000 GCF_057233095.1 Heloderma suspectum | reverse complement strand
CCCTAACCCTAACCCTATACCTAACTCAACCCTAACCCTAACCCCAACCCTAACCCTAACCCTAACCCTAACCCTAACCCCAACCCTAACCCTATACCTAACTCAACCCTAACCCTAACCCTAACCCTAACCCTAACACTAACCCTAACCCTAACCCTAACCCTAACCCTAACCCCAACCCTAACCCTAACCCTAACCCTAACCCTAACCCATACCCCAACCCTAACCCCAACCCTAACCCTAACCCTAACCCTAACCCTAACCCCAACCCTAACCCTAACCCTAACCCTAACCCTAACCCTAATCCAAACCTAACTCAACCCTAACCCTAACCCCAACCCTAACCCTAACCCTAACCCTAACCCTAACCCTAACCCCAACCCTAACCCTATACCTAACTCAACCCTAACCCTAACCCTAACCCTAACCCTAACCATAACCCTAACCCTAACCCTATACCTAACTCAACCCTAACCCTAACCCCAACCCTAACCCTAACCCTAACCCTAACCCTAATCCTAACCCTATACCTAAACCCAACCCTAACCCTAACCCTAACCCTAACCCTAACTTTAACCCTAACCCTAACCCTAACCCTAACCCCAACCCTAACCCTAACCCTAACCCTAACCCTATACCTAACTCAACCCTAACCCTAACCCCAACCCTAACCCTAACCCTAACCCTAACCCTAACCCCAACCCTAACCCTAACCCCAACCCTAACCCTAACCCTAACCCTATACCAAACTCTACCCTAACCATAACCCCAACCCTAACCCTAACCCTAACCCTAACCCTAACCCTAACCCCAACCCTAACCCTAACCCTAACCCTAACCCCAACCCTAACCCTAACCCCAACCCCAACCCTAACCCTATACCTAACCCCAACCCTAACCCTAACCCTAACCCTAACCCTAACCCTAACCCCAACCCTAACCCTATACCTAACCCCAACCCTAACCCTAACCCCAACCCTAACCCTAACCCCAACCCTAACCCTATACCTAACCCCAACCCTAAACCTAACCCTAACCCCAACCCTAACCCTAACCCTAACCCTAACCCTAACCCCAACCCTAACCCTATACCTAACTCAACCCTAACCCTAACCCCAACCCTAACCCTAACCATAACCCTAACCCTAACCCTAACCCTAACCCCAACACTAACCCTAACCCTAACCCTAACCCTAACCCTAACCCCAACCCTAACCCTAACCCCAACCCTAACCCTAACCCTAACACTAACCCTAACCCCAACCCCAACCCTAACCCTATACCTAACTCAACCCTAACCCTAACCCTAACCCTAACCCTAACCCTAACACTAACCCTAACCCTATACCTAACCCCAACCCTAACCCTAACCCCAACCCTAACCCTATACCTAACCGCAACCCTAAACCTAACCCTAACCCCAACCCTAACCCTAACCCTAACCCTAACCCTAACCCTAACCCCAACCCTAACCCTATACCTAACTCAACCCTAACCCTAACCCCAACCCTAACCCTAACCGTAACCCTAACCCTAACCCTAACCCTAACCCTAACCCCAACCCTAACCCTAACCCTAACCCTAACCCTAACCCTAACCCTATACCTAACTCAACCCTAACCCTAACCTTAACCCTATACCTAACTCAACCCTAACCCTAACCCCAACCCTAACCCTAACCCTAACCCTAACCCTAACCCTAACCCCAACCCTAACCCTATACCTAACTCAACCCTAACCCTAACCCCAACCCTAACCCTAACCCTAACCCTAACACCAACCCTAACCCTAACCCTAACCCTAACCCTAACCCTATACCTAACCCCAACCCTAACCCTAACCCTAACCCTAACCCTAACCCTAACCCCAACCCTAACCCTATACCTAACTCAACCCTAACCCTAACCCTATACCTAACCCCAACCCTAACCCTAACCCTAACCCTAACCCTAACCCTATACCAAACCCCAACCCTAACCCTAACCCTAACCCTAACCCTAACCCTAACCCCAACCCTAACCCTAACCCTAACCCTAACCCTAACCCTGTACCTAACTCAACCCTAACCCTAACCCCAACCCTAACCCTAACCCAAACCCTAACCCTAACCCTAACCCTAACCCCAACCCTAACCCTATACCTAACTCAACCCTAACCCTAACCCTAACCCTAACCCTAACCCTAACCCTAACCCTAACCCCAACCCTAACCCTATACCTAACTCAACCCTAACCCTAACCCTAACCCTAACCCTAACCCTAACCCTAACCCTAACCCCAACCCTAACCCTAACCCTAACCCTAACCCTAACCCCAACCCTAACCCCAACCCTAACCCTAACCCTAACCCTAACCCTAACCCTAACCCTAACCCTCTACCTAACTCAACCCTAACCCTAACCCTAACCCCAACCCTAACCCTAACCCTAACCCGAACCCTAACCCTAACCCTAACCCTAACCCTAACCCTATACCTAACTCAACCCTAACCCCAACCCTAACCCTAACCCTAACCCTAACCCTAACACTAACCCTATACCTAACCCCAACCCTAACCCTAACCCTAACCCTAACCCTAACACCAACCCTAACCCTAACCCTATACCTAACCCCAACCCTAACCCTAACCCTAACCCTAACCCTAACCCCAACCCTAACCCTAACCCTAACCCTATACCTAACTCAACCCTAACCCTAACCCCAACCCTAACCCTAACCCTAACCCTAACCCTATACCTAACCCCAACCCTAACCCTAACCCTAACCCTAACCCTAACCCTAACCCTAACCCCAACCCTAACCCTAACCCTAACCCTAACCCTAACCCTAACCCTAACCCTATACCTAACTCAACCCTAACCGTAACCCCAACCCTAACCCTAACCCTAACCCTAACCCTATACCTAACCCCAACCCTAACCCTAACCCTAACCCTAACCCTAACCCCAACCCTAACCCCATACCTAACTCAACCCTAACCCTAACCCTAACCCTAACCCTAACCCTATACCTAACTCAACCCTAACCCTAACCCTAACCCTATACCTAACTCAACCCTAACCCTAACCCCAACCCTAACCCTAACCCTAACCCTAACCCTAACCCTAACCCCAACCCTAACCCTATACCTAACTCAACCCTAACCCTAACCCCAACCCTAACCCTAACCCTAACCCTAACACCAACCCTAACCCTAACCCTAACCCTAACCCTAACCCTAACCCTAACCATAACCCTAACCCCAACCCTAACCCCAACCCTAACCCTATACCTAACTCAACCCTAACCCTAACCCTAACCCTAACCCTAACCCTAACACTAACCCTAACCCTATACCTAACCCCAACCCTAACCCTAACCCCAACCCTAACCCTATACCTAACCGCAACCCTAAACCTAACCCTAACCCCAACCCTAACCCTAACCCTAACCCTAACCCTAACCCTAACCCCAACCCTAACCCTATACCTAACTCAACCCTAACCCTAACCCCAACCCTAACCCTAACCCTAACCCTAACCCTAACCCTAACCCTAACCCTATACCTAACCCCAACCCTAACCCTAACCCTAACCCTAACCCTAACCCCTAAGCCTAACCCTAACCCTAACCATAACCCTAACCCTAACCCTAACCCTAACCCTAACCCTAACCCTAACACTAACACTAACCCTAACCCTATACCTAAACCCAACCCTAACCCTAACCCTAACCCTAACCCCAACCCTAACCCTAACCCCAACCCCAACCCTAACCCTATACCTAACCCCAACCCTAACCCTAACCCTAACCCTAACCCTAACCCTAACCCCAACCCTAACCCTATACCTAACCCCAACCCTAACCCTAACCCCAACCCTAACCCTAACCCCAACCCTAACCCTATACCTAACCCCAACCCTAAACCTAACCCTAACCCCAACCCTAACCCTAACCCTAACCCTAACCCTAACCCCAACCCTAACCCTATACCTAACTCAACCCTAACCCTAACCCCAACCCTAACCCTAACCATAACCCTAACCCTAACCCTAACCCTAACCCCAACCCTAACCCTAACCCTAACCCTAACCCTAACCCTAACCCCAACCCTAACCCTAACCCCAACCCTAACCCTAACCCTAACACTAACCCTAACCCCAACCCCAACCCTAACCCTATACCTAACTCAACCCTAACCCTAACCCTAACCCTAACCCTAACACTAACCCTAACCCTATACCTAACCCCAACCCTAACCCTAACCCCAACCCTAACCCTATACCTAACCGCAACCCTAAACCTAACCCTAACCCCAACCCTAACCCTAACCCTAACCCTAACCCTAACCCTAACCCTAACCCCAACCCTAACCCTATACCTAACTCAACCCTAACCCTAACCCCAACCCTAACCCTAACCGTAACCCTAACCCTAACCCTAACCCTAACCCTAACCCCAACCCTAACCCTAACCCTAACCCTAACCCTAACCCTAACCCTAACCCTAACCCCAACCCCAACCCTAACCCTAACCCTAACCCTAACCCTAACCCTAACCCTAACCCTTACCCTAACCCTAACCCTAACCCTAACCCCAACCCTAACCCTAACCCTAACCCTATACCTAACTCAACCCTAACCCTAACCCCAACCCTAACCCTAACCCTAACCCTAACCCTAACCCCAACCCTAACCCTAACCCCAACCCTAACCCTAACCCTAACCCTAACCCTAACCCTAACCCCAACCCTAACCCTATACCTAACTCAACCCTAAACCTAACCCCAACCCTAACCCTAACCCTAACCCTAACCCTAACCCTAACCCTATACCTAACCCCAACCCTAACCCTAACCCTAACCCTAACCCCAACCCTAACCCTAACCCCAACCCTAACCCTATACCTAACCCCAACCCTAACCCTAACCCTAACCCTAACCCTAACCCTAACCCCAACCCTAACCCTATACCTAACCCCAACCCTAACCCTAACCCCAACCCTAACCCTAACCCCAACCCT
>NC_139474.1:24427500-24430000 GCF_057233095.1 Heloderma suspectum | reverse complement strand
CCCTAACCCTAACCCCAACCCTAACCCTAACCGTAACCCTAACCCTAACCCTAACCCTAACCCCAACCCTAACCCTAACCCTAACCCTAACCCTAACCCTAACCCCAACCCTAACCCTAACCCCAACCCTAACCCTAACCCTAACCCTAACACTAACCCTAACCCCAACCCTAACCCTATACCTAACTCAACCCTAACCCTAACCCCAACCCTAACCATAACCCTAACCCTAACCCTAACCCTAACCCTAACCCCAACCCTAACCCTAACCCTAACCCTAACCCTAACCCTTACCCTAACCCTAACCCTAACACTATCCCTAACCCTAACCCTAACCCTAACCCTAACCCTAACCCCACCCTAACCCTAACCCTAACCCTATACCTAACTCAACCCAAACCCTAACCCCAACCCTAACCTTAACCCTAACCCTAACCCCAACCCTAAACCTAACCCCAACCCTAACCCTAACCCTAACCCTATACCTAACTCAACCCTAACCCTAACCCCAACCCTAACCCTAACCCTAACCCTAACCCTAACCCTAACCCTAACCCTAACCCTATACCTATACCTAACTCAACCCTAACCATAACCCCAACCCCAACCCTAACCCTAACCCCAACCCTAACCCTAACCCTAACCCTAACCCTATACCTAACTCAACTCTAACCCTAACCCCAACCCTAACCCTAACCCTAAACCTAACCCTAACCCCAACCCTAACCCTAACCCTAACCCTAACCCTAACCCTAACCCCAACCCTAACCCTATACCTAACTCAACCCTAACCCTAACCCTAACCCCAACCCTAACCCTAACCCCAACCCTAACCCTAACCCTAACCCTATACCTAACTCAACCCTAACCCTAACCCCAACCCTAACCCTAACCCTAACCCTAACCCTAACCCCAACCCTAACCCTAACCCCAACCCTAACCCTAACCCTAACCCTATACCTAACTCAACCCTAACCCTAACCCCAACCCTAACCCTAACCCTAACCCTAACCCTATCCCTAACCCCAACCCTAACCCTATACCTAACTCAACCCTAACCCTAACCCTAACCCTAACCCTAACCCCAACCTTAACCCTATACCTAACTCAACCCTAACCCTAACCCTAACCCTAACCCTAACCCTAACCCCAACCCTAACCCTAACCCTAACCCTAACCCTAACCCTAACCCTAACCCCAACCCTAACCCTATACATAACTCAACCCTAACCCTAACCCTAACCCTAACCCTAACCCTAACCCCAACCCTAACCCTATACCTAACTCAACCCTAACCCTAACCCTAACCCTAACCCTAACCCTAACCCTAACCCTATACCTAACTCAACCTTAACCCTAACCCCAACCCTATCCCTAACTCAACCCTAACCCTAACCCTAACCCTCACCCTAACACTAACACTAACCCTAACCCTAACCCTAACGCTAACCCTAACCCCAACCCTAACCTTATACCTAACTCAACCCTAACCCTAACCCCAACCCTAACCCTAACCCCAACCCTAACCCTAACCCTAACCCTAACCCTAACCCTAACCCTATACCTAACTCAACCCTAACCCTAACCCCAACCCTAACCCTAACCCTAACCCTAACCCTAACCCTATACCTAACTCAACCCTAACCCTAACCCCAACCCTAACCCTAACCCCAACCCTAACCCTAACCCTAACCCTAACCCTAACCCTAACCCCAACCCTAACCCTAACCCTAACCCTAACCCCAACCCCAACCCTAACCCTAACCCTAACCCTAACCCTAACCCTAACCCTAACCCCAAACCTAACCCTAACCCTAACCCTAACCCTAACCCCAACCCTAACCCCAACCCTAACCCTAACCCTAACCCTAACCCTAACCCCAACCCTAACCCTAACCCCAACCCTAACCCTAACCCTAACCCTAACCCCAACCCTAACCCTATACCTAACTCAACCCTAACCCTAACCCTAACCCTAACCCTAACCCTAACCCTAACCCCAACCCTAACCCTATACCTAACTCAACCCTAACCCTAACCCTAACCCTAACCCTAACCCTAACCCTAACCCTAACCCTATACCTAACTCAACCCTAACCCTAACCCCAACCCTAACCCTAACTCAACCCTAACCCTAACCCTAACCCTAACCATAACCCTAACCCCAACCCTAACCCTAACCCTAACCCTATACCTAACTCAACCCTAACCCTAACCCCAACCCTAACCCTAACCCTAACCCTAACCCCAACCCCAACCCTATACCTAACTCATCCCTAACCCTAACCCTAACCCTAACCCTAACCCTAACCCTAACCCTAACCCTAACCCTATACCTAACTCAACCCTAACCCTAACCCCAACCCTAACCCTAACCCTAACCCTAACCCTAAACCTAACCCTAACCCCAACCCTAACCCTATACCTAACTCAACCCTAACCCTAACCCTAACCCTAACCCAAACCATAACCATAACCATAACCCTAACCCTACCCCTAA
>NC_139474.1:24415000-24417500 GCF_057233095.1 Heloderma suspectum | reverse complement strand
AACCCCAACCCTAACCCTAACCCTAACCCTAACCCTAACCCTAACCCTAACCCTATACCTATACCTAACTCAACCCTAACCATAACCCCAACCCCAACCCTAACCCTAACCCCAACCCTAACCCTAACCCTAACCCTAACCCTATACCTAACTCAACTCTAACCCTAACCCCAACCCTAACCCTAACCCTAAACCTAACCCTAACCCCAACCCTAACCCTAACCCTAACCCTAACCCTAACCCTAACCCCAACCCTAACCCTATACCTAACTCAACCCTAACCCTAACCCTAACCCCAACCCTAACCCTAACCCCAACCCTAACCCTAACCCTAACCCTATACCTAACTCAACCCTAACCCTAACCCCAACCCTAACCCTAACCCTAACCCTAACCCTAACCCCAACCCTAACCCTAACCCCAACCCTAACCCTAACCCTAACCCTATACCTAACTCAACCCTAACCCTAACCCCAACCCTAACCCTAACCCTAACCCTAACCCTATCCCTAACCCCAACCCTAACCCTATACCTAACTCAACCCTAACCCTAACCCTAACCCTAACCCTAACCCCAACCTTAACCCTATACCTAACTCAACCCTAACCCTAACCCTAACCCTAACCCTAACCCTAACCCCAACCCTAACCCTAACCCTAACCCTAACCCTAACCCTAACCCTAACCCCAACCCTAACCCTATACATAACTCAACCCTAACCCTAACCCTAACCCTAACCCTAACCCTAACCCCAACCCTAACCCTATACCTAACTCAACCCTAACCCTAACCCTAACCCTAACCCTAACCCTAACCCTAACCCTATACCTAACTCAACCTTAACCCTAACCCCAACCCTATCCCTAACTCAACCCTAACCCTAACCCTAACCCTCACCCTAACACTAACACTAACCCTAACCCTAACCCTAACGCTAACCCTAACCCCAACCCTAACCTTATACCTAACTCAACCCTAACCCTAACCCCAACCCTAACCCTAACCCCAACCCTAACCCTAACCCTAACCCTAACCCTAACCCTAACCCTATACCTAACTCAACCCTAACCCTAACCCCAACCCTAACCCTAACCCTAACCCTAACCCTAACCCTATACCTAACTCAACCCTAACCCTAACCCCAACCCTAACCCTAACCCCAACCCTAACCCTAACCCTAACCCTAACCCTAACCCTAACCCTAACCCCAACCCTAACCCTAACCCTAACCCTAACCCCAACCCCAACCCTAACCCTAACCCTAACCCTAACCCTAACCCTAACCCTAACCCTAACCCCAAACCTAACCCTAACCCTAACCCTAACCCTAACCCCAACCCTAACCCCAACCCTAACCCTAACCCTAACCCTAACCCTAACCCCAACCCTAACCCTAACCCCAACCCTAACCCTAACCCTAACCCTAACCCCAACCCTAACCCTATACCTAACTCAACCCTAACCCTAACCCTAACCCTAACCCTAACCCTAACCCTAACCCCAACCCTAACCCTATACCTAACTCAACCCTAACCCTAACCCTAACCCTAACCCTAACCCTAACCCTAACCCTAACCCTATACCTAACTCAACCCTAACCCTAACCCCAACCCTAACCCTAACTCAACCCTAACCCTAACCCTAACCCTAACCATAACCCTAACCCCAACCCTAACCCTAACCCTAACCCTATACCTAACTCAACCCTAACCCTAACCCCAACCCTAACCCTAACCCTAACCCTAACCCCAACCCCAACCCTATACCTAACTCATCCCTAACCCTAACCCTAACCCTAACCCTAACCCTAACCCTAACCCTAACCCTATACCTAACTCAACCCTAACCCTAACCCCAACCCTAACCCTAACCCTAACCCTAACCCTAAACCTAACCCTAACCCCAACCCTAACCCTATACCTAACTCAACCCTAACCCTAACCCTAACCCTAACCCAAACCATAACCATAACCATAACCCTAACCCTACCCCTAACCCTAACCCTAACCCTATACCTAACTCAACCCTAACCCTAACCCCAACCCCAACCCTAACCCTAACCCTAACCCTAACCCTAACCCTAACCCCAACCCTAACCCTAACCCTAACCCTAACGCTAACCCTAACCCCAAACCTAACCCTAACCCTAACCCTAACCCTAACCCTATACCTAACTCAACCCTAACCCTAACCCCAACCCTAACCCTAACCCTAACCCTAACCCTAACCCCAACCCCAACCCTAACCCTATACCTAACTCAACCCTAACCCTAACGCTAACCCTAACCCTAACCCTAACACTAACCCTAACCCTAACCCTAACCCCAACCCTAACCCTAACCCCAACCCTAACCCTAACCCCAACCCTAACCCTAACCCTAACCCTAACCCTAACCCTAACCCCAACCCTAACCCCAACCCTAACCCTAACCCTAACCCTAACCCTAACCCTAACCCCAACCCTAACCCTAACCCCAACCCTAACCCTAACCCTAACCC
>NC_139474.1:24400000-24402500 GCF_057233095.1 Heloderma suspectum | reverse complement strand
AACCCTATACCTAACTCAACCCTAACCCTAACCCTAACCCTAACCCTAACCCTAACCCTAACCCTATACCTAACTCAACCTTAACCCTAACCCCAACCCTATCCCTAACTCAACCCTAACCCTAACCCTAACCCTCACCCTAACACTAACACTAACCCTAACCCTAACCCTAACGCTAACCCTAACCCCAACCCTAACCTTATACCTAACTCAACCCTAACCCTAACCCCAACCCTAACCCTAACCCCAACCCTAACCCTAACCCTAACCCTAACCCTAACCCTAACCCTATACCTAACTCAACCCTAACCCTAACCCCAACCCTAACCCTAACCCTAACCCTAACCCTAACCCTATACCTAACTCAACCCTAACCCTAACCCCAACCCTAACCCTAACCCCAACCCTAACCCTAACCCTAACCCTAACCCTAACCCTAACCCTAACCCCAACCCTAACCCTAACCCTAACCCTAACCCCAACCCCAACCCTAACCCTAACCCTAACCCTAACCCTAACCCTAACCCTAACCCTAACCCCAAACCTAACCCTAACCCTAACCCTAACCCTAACCCCAACCCTAACCCCAACCCTAACCCTAACCCTAACCCTAACCCTAACCCCAACCCTAACCCTAACCCCAACCCTAACCCTAACCCTAACCCTAACCCCAACCCTAACCCTATACCTAACTCAACCCTAACCCTAACCCTAACCCTAACCCTAACCCTAACCCTAACCCCAACCCTAACCCTATACCTAACTCAACCCTAACCCTAACCCTAACCCTAACCCTAACCCTAACCCTAACCCTAACCCTATACCTAACTCAACCCTAACCCTAACCCCAACCCTAACCCTAACTCAACCCTAACCCTAACCCTAACCCTAACCATAACCCTAACCCCAACCCTAACCCTAACCCTAACCCTATACCTAACTCAACCCTAACCCTAACCCCAACCCTAACCCTAACCCTAACCCTAACCCCAACCCCAACCCTATACCTAACTCATCCCTAACCCTAACCCTAACCCTAACCCTAACCCTAACCCTAACCCTAACCCTAACCCTATACCTAACTCAACCCTAACCCTAACCCCAACCCTAACCCTAACCCTAACCCTAACCCTAAACCTAACCCTAACCCCAACCCTAACCCTATACCTAACTCAACCCTAACCCTAACCCTAACCCTAACCCAAACCATAACCATAACCATAACCCTAACCCTACCCCTAACCCTAACCCTAACCCTATACCTAACTCAACCCTAACCCTAACCCCAACCCCAACCCTAACCCTAACCCTAACCCTAACCCTAACCCTAACCCCAACCCTAACCCTAACCCTAACCCTAACGCTAACCCTAACCCCAAACCTAACCCTAACCCTAACCCTAACCCTAACCCTATACCTAACTCAACCCTAACCCTAACCCCAACCCTAACCCTAACCCTAACCCTAACCCTAACCCCAACCCCAACCCTAACCCTATACCTAACTCAACCCTAACCCTAACGCTAACCCTAACCCTAACCCTAACCCCAACCCTAACCCTAACCCCAACCCTAACCCTAACCCTAACCCTAACCCTAACCCCAACCCTAACCCCAACCCTAACCCTAACCCTAACCCTAACCCTAACCCTAACCCCAACCCTAACCCTAACCCCAACCCTAACCCTAACCCTAACCCTATACCTAACTCAACCTTAACCCTAACCCCAACACTAACCCTATACCTAACTCAAACCTAACCCTAACCCCAACCCTAACCCTAACACTAACCCTAACCCTAACCCTAACCCCAACCCTAACCCTAACCCCAACCCTAACCCTAACCCCAACCCTAACCCTAACCCTAACCCTAACCCTAACCCTAACCCTATACCTAACCCCAACCCTAACCCTAACCCTAACCCTAACCCTAACCCTAACCCTAACCCCAACCCTAACCCTAACCCTGACCCTAACCCTAACCCTAACCCTAACCCTAACCCCAACCCTAACCCCAACCCTAACCCTAACCCTAACCCCAACCCTAACCCTAACCCTAACCCTAACCCTAACCCTAACCCTATACCTAACCCCAACCCTAACCCTAACCCTAACCCTAACCCTAACCCTAACCCCAACCCTAACCCTAACCCTAACCCTATACCTAACTCAACCCTAACCCTAACCCCAACCCTAACCCTAACCCTAACCCTAACCCCAACCCTAACCCTAACCCCAACCCTAACCCTAACCCTAACCCTATACCTAACTCAACCCTAACCCTAACCCCAACCCTAACCCTAACCCTAACCCTAACCCTATACCTAACCCCAACCCTAACCCTAACCCTAACCCTAACCCTAACCCCTAAGCCTAACCCTAACCATAACCCTAACCCTAACCCTAACCCTAACCCTAACCCTAACCCTAACACAAACACTAACCCTAACCCTATACCTAAACCCAACCCTAACCCTAACCCTAACCCTAACCCCAACCCT
>NC_139474.1:24330000-24332500 GCF_057233095.1 Heloderma suspectum | reverse complement strand
AACCCTAACCCTATACCTAACTCAACCCTAACCCTATCCCCAACCCAAACCCTAACCCTAACCCTAACCCTAACCCCAACCCTAACCCTATACCTAACTCAACCCTAACCCTAACCCTAACCCTAACCCTAACCCTAACCCTAACCCTATACCTAACTCAACCCTAACCCTAACCCCAACCCTAACCCTAACCCTAACCCTAACCCTAACCCTAACCCTAACCCTATACCTAACCCCAACCCTTACCCTAACCCTAACCCTAACCCTAACTTTAACCCTAACCCTAACCCTAACCCTAACCCCAACCCTAACCCTAACCCTATACCTAACTCAACCCTAACCCTAACCCCAACCCTAACCCTAACCCTAACACTAACCCCAACCCTAACCCTAACCCTAACCCCAACCCTAACCCTAACCCTATACCTAACTCAACCCTAACCCTAACCCCAACCCTAACCCTAACCCTAACCCTAACCCTAACCCTAACCCTAACCCCAACCCTATACCTAACCCCAACCCTAACCCTAACCCTAACCCTATACCTAACTCAACCCTAACCCTAACCCCAACCCTAACCCTAACCCTAACCCTAACCCTAACCCCAACCCTAACCCTATACCTAACTCAACCCTAACCCTAACCCTAACCCTAACCCTAACCCTATACCTAACTCAACCCTAACCCTAACCCCAACCCTAACCCTAACCCTAACCCTAACCCTAACCCTAACCCTAACCCTAACCCTATACCTAACCCCAACCCTAACCCTAACCCTAACCCTAACCCCAACCCTAACCCTAACCCTAACCCTAACCCTAACCCCAACCCTAACTCTATACCTAACTCAACCCTAACCCTAACCCCAACCCTAACCCTAACCCTAACCCTAACACCAACCCTAACCCTAACCCTAACCCTAACCCTAACCCTAACCCTAACCCTATACCTAACCCAACCCTAACCCTAACCCTAACCCTAACCCCTACCCTAACCCTATACCTAACTCAACCCTAACCCTATACCTAACCCCAACCCTAACCCTAACCCTAACCCTAACCCTAACCCTAACCCTATACCAAACCCCAACCCTAACCCTAACCCTTACCCTAACCCTAACCCTAACCCTAACCCTAACCCCAACCCTAACCCTAACCCCCACCCTAACCCTAACCCTAACCCTAAACCTAACCCTATACCTAACTCAACCCTAACCCTAACCCCAACCCTAACCCTAACCCAAACCCTAACCCTAACCCTAACCCTAACCCTAACCCCAAACCGAACCCTATACCTAACTCAACCCTAACCCTAACCCTAACCCTAACCCTAACCCTAACCCTAACCCTAACCCTAACCCAACCCTAACCCTATACCTAACTCAACCCTAACCCTAACCCTAACCCTAACCCTTACCCTAACCCTATACCTAACTCAACCCTAACCCTAACCCCAACCCTAACCCTAACCTTAACCCTAACCCTAACCCCAACCCTAACCCTATAACTAACTCAACTCTAACCCTAACCCTAACCCTTACCCTAACCCTAACCCTAACCCTAACCCTATACCTAACTCAACCCTAACCCTAACCCCAACCCTAACCCTAACCCTAACCCTAACCCTAACCCTAACCCTAACCCTAACCCTATACCTAACCCCAACCCTAACCCTAACCCTAACCCTAACCCTAACCCTCTACCTAACTCAACCCTAACCCTAACCCTAACCCTAACCCTAACCCTAACCCTAACCCCAACCCTAACCCTAACCCTAACCCTAACCCTATACCTAACCCCAACCCTAACCCTAACCCTAACCCTAACCCTAACCCCAACCCTAACCCTATACCGAACTCAACCCTAACCCTAACCCTAACCCTAACCCTAACCCTAACCCTAACCCTAACCCTATACCTAACTCAACCCTAACCCTAACCCTAACCCTAACCCTAACCCTAACCCTAACCCTATACCTAACCCCAACCCTAACCCTAACCCTAACCCTAACCCTAACCCTAACCCCAACCCTAACCCTAACCCTAACCCTAACCCTAACCCCAACCCTAACTCTATACCTAACTCAACCCTAACCCTAACCCCAACCCTAACCCTAACCCTAACCCTAACACCAACCCTAACCCTAACCCTAACCCTAACCCTAACCCTAACCCTAACCCTATACCTAACCCAACCCTAACCCTAACCCTAACCCTAACCCTAACCCCTACCCTAACCCTATACCTAACTCAACCCTAACCCTATACCTAACCCCAACCCTAACCCTAACCCTAACCCTAACCCTAACCCTAACCCTATACCAAACCCCAACCCTAACCCTAACCCTTACCCTAACCCTAACCCTAACCCTAACCCCAACCCTAACCCTAACCCCCACCCTAACCCTAACCCTAACCCTAACCCTAAACCTAACCCTATACCTAACTCAACCCTAACCCTAACCCCAACCCTAACCCTAACCCAAACCCTAACCCTAACCC
>NC_139474.1:23480000-23485000 GCF_057233095.1 Heloderma suspectum | reverse complement strand
GCCCATACCCTAACGATAACTCTAACCTAGCCCGACCCCAACCCCGCACCCCAATGCTAACCCCAACCCCAACCCCCACCCCAAACCCAACACCAGCCCTACCCTAACCCTAACCTCAACCCCAACCCTAACCCAAACCCAAGCCCATACCCTAACCCTAACTCTAACCATAACCCTAGCCCTAAACCTAAGCCTAACCCTAACCCTAGCCCTAACCCTAAACATAACCCTAGCCCTAGCCCTAGCCCTAGCCCTAAGCCTAAGCCTCACCCTAACCCTAGCCCTAGCCCTAGCCCTAGCCCTAACCCTAAACCTAGCCCTGGCTCTAAACCTAGTCGTAGCCCTAACCCTCTACCGTAGCCCTAACCCTAACCCTAATCCTAATCCTAATCGTAACCCTAACCCTAACCCTAACCCTAGCCCTAGCCCTAGCCCTAGCCCTAGCCCTAACCCTAACCCTAACCCCAACCCCAACCACAACCACAACCGAACCCCAGCCCCAATCCCATCCCAGAAAATAAACCTAACCTTGCCCTAAACCTAACCCTCAACTTAACCCCAACTCTAACCCCCACCGTAATCCCAACCCTAACCCTAACCCAAACACTAACCCTAACCTTAACCCTAACCCTAGGCCTAACCCTAACCCTAAACCTCAGCCCTAACCCTAGCCGTAACCCTAAATCTAACACTAACCAAAACCCGAACACTAACCCCAAACCTAACCCTAACCCTAACCATAACCCTAACCTTACCCAAACCCTAACCCTAACCCTAACCCTAAACCTAACCCTAAACCTAACCCTAACCCCAACCCTAACCATAACCCAAACCCTAACCCTAACCCCAACCCCAACACTAAACTTAACCATAACCCCAACCCTAACCCCAACCCTAACCCTAACCCTAACCCGAACCCTAAACCTAACACTAACCCTAACCCTAACCCTAACCCTGACCCCAACCCTAACCCTAACCCTAACCCCAAACCTAACCCTCACCCCTACCCCAACCCTAACCCTAACCCTAACCCTAAACTTAACCCAACCCAAACCCTGACACTAACCCTAACCCTAACCCCAACCCGAACCCTAACCCCAGCCCTAACCCCGACCCTAACCCTAACCCTAACCCTGACCCTAACCCTAACCCTAACCCTTACCACTACCCTAACACTAGCCCTAACCCTAACCCTAACCACAACCCTAACCCTAACCCTAACCCTGACCCTAACCCTAACCCTAACCCTAACCCTAACCCTAACCACTACCCTAACACTAACCCTAACCCTAACCCTAACCCCAACACTAACCCCAAACCTAACCCTAACCCCAACCCAAACCCTAACCCCAACCCTAAACCTAGCCCTAGCACTAGCCCTAAGCCTAACCCTAACCCTAACCCTAACCCAAGCCCTAGCCCTAGCCCTAGCCCTAGCCCTACCCCTAGCCCTAACCCTAAACCTAACCCTAGGTCTAACCCTAGCCCTAGCCCTAACCCTCTACCCTAGACCGAACCCTAACAATAATCCTAATCCTAACCCTAGCCCTAGCCCTAGCCCTAACCCTAACCCTAACCCTAACCCCAAACACAACCACAACCACAACCGAACCCCAACCCCAATCCCATCCCAGAAACTAACCCTAACCTTGCCCTAACCCTAACCCTCACGTTAACCCCAACTCTAAACCCCACCCTAATCCCAATCCTAACCCTAATCCAAACACTAACCCTAACCGTAACACTAACCCTAGCCCTAACCCTAACCCTAGCCCTAACCCAGGCCATAACCCTAACACTAACCCTAACCCCAACCCTAACCCTAACCCTTACCCTAACCCCAGCCCAAACCCTAACCCTAACCCTAACCCCTACCCTAACCCTAACCCTAACCCTAACCCCAACCCTAACCCTAACCCTAAACCTAACCCCAACCCTAACCTTAACCCTAACCCTAACCCTAACCCCAACCCTAACCCTTACCCTAAACCTATCCCTAACCACAACCCTAACCCTAACCCTAACCCTAACCCTAACCCTAACCATAACTCAACCCTAACCCTAACCCTAAACCCAACCCTAACCCTAACCCAGACCCTAACCGTAAATCCAACCCTAACCCTAACACTAACCCTAACCCCAAACCTTACCCTAACCCTAACCCTAACCACTACCCTCACCCTAACCCTAACCCTAACCTCAACACTAACACCAACCCTAACACCAACCCTAACCCTAACCCTAAACTTAACCCAACCCTAACCCTAACACTAACCCCTACCCCAACCCGAACCCTAACCCCGATCCTGACCCTAACCCTAACCCTAACCCTAACCACAACCCTAACCCTAACCCTAACACCAACACTAACCCCAACCCTAACCCCAACCACAATCCTAACCCTAACCCTAACCCTAACCCTAACCCAACCCTAACCCTAACCCTAACCCTAACCCCAACCCTAACCCTAACCCTAACCCTAACCCTAACCCTACCCCAGACCCTAACCCTAAATCCAACCCTAACCCTAACCCTAACCCTAACCCTAACTCAACCCTAACCCTAACTCTAACCCCAAGCCTAACTCTAACCCTACCCCAGACCCAAACCCTAAATCCAACCCTAACCCTAACCCTAACCCTAACTCAACCCTAAACCAAACCCTAACTCTAACCCCAAGCCTAACCCTAACCCTAACCCAGACCCTAACCCTAAAAGCAACCCTAACCCTCACCCTAACACTAACCCCAAACCTAACCCTAACCCTAACCCTAACCCCAACCCTAACCCTAACCCTAACCCTAACCCTAACCCTAAGCACTACCCTAACACGAACACTAACCCTAACCCCAACACTAACCCCAAACCTAACACTAACCCCAACCCTAACCCTAACCCTAACCCTAACCCAACCCTAACCCTAACCCTAACCCTAACCCCATCTCCAACCCTAACACTAACCCTAACCCCAACACCAACCCCAACACTAAACCTAACCCTAACCCCAACCCTAACCCTAACCCCAACCCTAAACCTAACACTAACCCTAACCCTAACCCTAACCACTACCCGAACCCTAACCCTAACCCTGAATCCAACCCTATTCCTAACACTAACCCTAACCCCAATCCTAACCCTAACCCTAACCCTAACCCCAACCCTAAGCCTAACCCCTTCCCCAGCCCTAACCCTAACCCTAACCCCAACCCTAACCCTAACCTTAACCCTAACCCTAACCACTACCCTAACACTAACACTAACCCTAACCCCAACACAAACCCCAACCCTAACACTAACCCCAACCCTAACCCTAACCCTAACCCTAACCCTAACCCTAACCCAACCCTAACCCTAACCCTAACCCTAACCCCATCCCCAACCCTAACCCTAACCCTAACCCCAACACCAACCCCAACACTAAACCTAACCCTAACCCAAACCCTAACCCTAACCCTAACCCTAACCCCAACCCTAAACCTAACACTAACCCTAACCCTAACGCTAACCCTAACCCTGACCCCAACCCTAACCCTAACCCTAACCCTAACCCCAACCCTTACCCTAACCCCTACCCCAACCCTAAACCTAACACTATCCCCAACCCTAACCCTAACCCTGACCCCAACCCTAACCCTAAACTTAACCGAACCCTAACCCTAACACTCCTCTTCATGGTTCACTGCCTTGTTGTGGTGAAGGGGCTTGCGTAACTCAGTGAAGCCATAAGCTATGCTGTGCAGGGCCACCCAAGACGGACAGGTCATGGCAGAGAGTTCTGACAAAATGTGTTCCACTGGAGAAGGAAATGGCAACCCACTCCAGTATTCTTGCCAAGAAAACCCCATGGAACGTATGACAAGGCTAAAAGATATGACGCCGGAAGATGAGCCCCTATCTCAAGAGCCTCTTGTTGAGGGTGAAAGAGGAGAGTGCAAAAGCTGGTTTGAAACTCAACATTCAAAAAATGAAGATCATGGCATCAGGCCCCATCACTTCCTGGCATATAGAAGGGGAAGAAATGGAAGCAGTGACAGATTTTACTTTCTTGGGCTCCAAGATCACTGCAGACGGTGACTGTAGCCATGAAATAAAAAGACGCTTGCTCCTTGGGAGGAAAGCTATGGCCAACCTAGACAGCATAGTAAGAAGCGGAGACATCACCTTGCCGACAAAGGTCCGTCTAATCAAAGCTATGGTTTTCCCAGTAGTAATGTATGGCTGTGAGAGCTGGACTATAAGGAAGGCTGAGCGCCGAAGAATTGATGCTTTCGAACTGTGGTGCTGGAGAAGACTCTTACGAGTCCCCTGGACTGCAAGGAGGTCAAATCAGTCCATCCTAAAGGAAATCAACCCTGAGTGCTCATTGGAAAGACAGATAATGAAGCTGAAGCTCCAATATTTTGGCCACCTAATGCGAAGAGAAAACTCCCCGGAAAAGACCCTGATGCTGGGAAAGACTGAAGGCAAAAGGAGAAGGGGACGGCAGAGGATGAGATGGCTAGATAGCATCACGCATGCAATGAATATGAACTTGAGCACGCTCCGGGAGAGAGCGCAGGACAGGAAGGCCTGGCGTGCGATGATCCATGGGGTCACGAAGAGTCGGACACGACTGAACGAATGAACAACAACAACAACCCTAACATTAACCCTAACCCTAACCCCAACCCTAACCCTAACCCCAACCGTAACCCTAACCCTAACCCTAACCCTAACCCTAACACTAACCCTAACCCTAACCCCAACCCTAAACCTAACCCCAACCGTAACCCCGACCCTAACCCTAACCCTAACCCTAACCCTAACCCTGACCCTGACCCCAACCCTAACAGTAACCCCAACCCTAACCCTAACCCTAACACTAACCCAACCCTAACACTGACCCTAACCCTAACCAAATCCCCAACCCTAACCCTAACCCTAAACCTAAACCCTACCCCAACCCTAACACTACCCTAACCCTAACCCTGACCCTAACCCTAACCCTAACGACAACCCAA
>NC_139474.1:23470000-23472500 GCF_057233095.1 Heloderma suspectum | reverse complement strand
GAAGGAAATGGCAACCCACTCCAGTATTCTTGCCAAGAAAACCCCATGGAACGTATGACAAGGCTAAAAGATATGACGCCGGAAGATGAGCCCCTATCTCAAGAGCCTCTTGTTGAGGGTGAAAGAGGAGAGTGCAAAAGCTGGTTTGAAACTCAACATTCAAAAAACGAAGATCATGGCATCAGGCCCCATCACTTCCTGGCATATAGAAGGGGAAGAAATGGAAGCAGTGACAGATTTTACTTTCTTGGGCTCCAAGATCACTGCAGATGGTGACTGTAGCCATGAAATAAAAAGACGCTTGCTCCTTGGGAGGAAAGCTATGGCCAACCTAGACAGCATAGTAAGAAGCGGAGACATCACCTTGCCGACAAAGGTCCGTCTAATCAAAGCTATGGTTTTCCCAGTAGTAATGTATGGCTGTGAGAGCTGGACTATAAGGAAGGCTGAGCGCCGAAGAATTGATGCTTTCGAACTGTGGTGCTGGAGAAGACTCTTATGAGTCCCCTGGACTGCAAGGAGGTCAAATCAGTCCATCCTAAAGGAAATCAACCCTGAGTGCTCATTGGAAAAACAGATAATGAAGCTGAAGCTCCAATATTTTGGCCACCTAATGCGAAGAGAAAACTCCCCGGAAAAGACCCTGATGCTGGGAAAGACTGAAGGCAAAAGGAGAAGGGGACGGCAGAGGATGAGATGGCTAGATAGCATCACGGATGCAATGAATATGAACTTGAGCACGCTCCGGGAGAGAGCGCAGGACAGGAAGACCTGGCGTGCGATGATCCATGGGGTCACGAAGAGTCGGACACGACTGAACGAATGAACAACAACAACAACCCTAACACTAACCCTAACCCTAACCTCAACCCTAACCCTAACCCCAACCGTAACCCTGACCCTAACCCTAACCCTAACCCTAACACTAAGCCTAACCCTAACCCCAACCCTAAACCTAACCCCAACCGTAACCCCAACCCTAACCCTAACCCTAACCCTAACCCTGACCCTGACCCCAACCCTAACAGTAACCCCAACCCTAACCCTAACCCTAACCCTAACCCAACCCTAACACTGACCCTAACCCTAACCAAATCCCCAACCCTAACCCTAACCCTAAACCTAACCCTACCCCAACCCTAACACTACCCTAACCCTAACCCTGACCCTAACCCTAACCCTAAAGACAACCCAAAACCTAACCCTAACCCTAACCCTAACCCTAACCCTAACCCTAACCATAACTCAACCCTAACCCTAACCCTAACCCCATCCCTAACCCTAACCCAGATCCTAACACTAAATCCAACCCTAACCCTAACACTAACCCTAACCCCAAACCTAAACCCAAAACTAAACCTGACCCTAACCCCAACCCTAACCCTAACCCTAACCCCAACCCTAAACCTAACACTAACCCTAACCATAACCCTAACCCTGACCCCAACCCTAACCCTAACCCTAACCCCAACCCTAACCCTAACCCCAACCCCAATTCTAAACCTAACCCTAACCCAACCCTAACCCAACCCTAACCCTAACCCTAACCATAACTCAACCCTAACCCTAACCCTAACCCCAACCCTAACCCTAACCCAGACCCTAACCGTAAATCCAACCCTAACCCTAACCCTAACCCTAACCCTAACTCAACCCTAACCCTAACCCTAACCCCAACCCTAACCCTAACCCAGACCCAAACCCTAAATCTAACCCTACCCCTAACACTAACCCTAACCCCAAACCTACCCCTAACGCTAACCCTAACCCCAAACCTAACCCTAACCCTTACCCTAACCCCAGCCCAAACCCTAACCCTAACCCTAACCCCTACCCTAACCCTAACCCTAACCCCAACCCTAACCCTAACCCTAACCCTAACCCCAACCCCAAGACTAAACCTAACCCTAACCCTACACTAACCCAACCCTAACCCTAAACCTAACCCCAACCCTGACCTTAACCCTAACCCTAACCCCAACCCTAACCCTTACCCTAAACCTATCCCTAACCACAACCCTAACCCTAACCCTAACCCTAACCCTAACCCTAACCATAACTCAACCCTAACCCTAACCCTAAACCCAACCCTAACCCTAACCCAGACCCTAACCGTAAATCCAACCCTAACCCTAACCCTAACACTAACCCCAATCCTAACCCTAATCCTAACCCTAACCCCAACACTAACCCTATTCCTAAGCCTAACCCTAACAACTACCCTAACAATAACACTAACCCTAACCCCAACACTAACCCCAACCCTAACACTAACCCCAACCCCAACCCTAACCCTAACCCTAACACTAACCCTAACCCTAACCCTAACCCTAGACCTAACCCAGGCCATAACGCTAACCCTAACTCTAACCCTAACCCTAACCCTACCCCTTACCCTCTCCCTTACCATAACCCTAACGCAACCCAAACCCTAATCCTAGCCCTGACCCTAACCCAACCCCTACCACTAACCCTAACACTAACCCTAACCCAAACCCTA
>NC_139474.1:23445000-23447500 GCF_057233095.1 Heloderma suspectum | reverse complement strand
CCTGACCCCAACCCTAACCCAACCCTAACCCTAACCCCAACCCTTACCCTAACCCCTACCCCAACCCTAAACCTAACACTATCCCCAACCCTAACCCTAACCCTAACCCCAACCCTTACCCTAACCCCTACCCCAACCCTAAACCTAACACTATCCCCAACCCTAACCCAACCCTAACCCTAACCCTAACCCTAACCCCAACCCTAACCCTAACCCTAACCCTAACCCTACCCCAGACCCTAACCCTAAATCCAACCCTAACCCTAACCCTAACCCTAACCCTAACTCAACCCTAACCCTAACTCTAACCCCAAGCCTAACCCTAACCCTACCCCAGACCCAAACCCTAAATCCAACCCTAACCCTAACCCTAACCCTAACTCAACCCTAAACTAAACCCTAACTCTAACCCCAAGCCTAACCCTAACCCTAACCCAGACCCTAACCCTAAAAGCAACCCTAACCCTCACCCTAACACTAACCCCAAACCTAACCCTAACCCTAACCCTAACCCTAACCCTAAGCACTACCCTAACACGAACACTAACCCTAACCCCAACACTAACCCCAAACCTAACACTAACCCCAACCCTAACCCTAACCCTAACCCTAACCCAACCCTAACCCTAACCCTAACCCTAACCCCATCTCCAACCCTAACCCTAACCCTAACCCCAACACCAACCCCAACACTAAACCTAACCCTAACCCCAACCCTAACCCTAACCCCAACCCTAAACCTAACACTAACCCTAACCCTAACCCTAACCACTACCCGAACCCTAACCCTAACCCTGAATCCAACCCTATTCCTAACACTAACCCTAACCCCAATCCTAACCCTAACCCTAACCCTAACCCTAACCCCAACCCTAAGCCTAACCCCTTCCCCAGCCCTAACCCTAACCCTAACCCCAACCCTAACCCTAACCTTAACCCTAACCCTAACCACTACCCTAACACTAACACTAACCCTAACCCCAACACAAACCCCAACCCTAACACTAACCCCAACCCTAACCCTAACCCTAACCCTAACCCTAACCCTAACCCAACCCTAACCCTAACCCTAACCCTAACCCCAACCATAAACCTAACACTAACCCTAACCCTAACCCTAACCACTACCCGAACCCTAACCCTAACCCTGAATCCAACCCTATTCCTAACACTAACCCTAACCCCAATCCTAACCCTAACCCTAACCCTAACCCCAACCCAAAGCCTAACCCCTTCCCCAGCCCTAACCCTAACCCTAACCCCAACCCTAACCCTAACCTTAACCCTAACCCTAACCACTACCCTAACACTAACACTAACCCTAACCCCAACACAAACCCCAACCCTAACACTAACCCCAACCCTAACCCTAACCCTAACCCTAACCCTAACCCTACCCTAACCCTAACCCTAACCCTAACCCCATCCCCAACCCTAACCCTAACCCTAACCCCAACACCAACCCCAACACTAAACCTAACCCTAACCCAAACCCTAACCCTAACCCTAACCCTAACCCTAACCCCAACCCTAAACCTAACACTAACCCTAACCCTAACGCTAACCCTAACCCTGACCCCAACCCTAACCCTAACCCTAACCCCAACCCTTACCCTAACCCCTACCCCCACCCTAAACCTAACACTATCCCCAACCCTAACCCTAACCCTGACCCCAACCCTAACCCTAAACTTAACCGAACCCTAACCCTAACACTCCTCTTCATGGTTCACTGCCTTGTTGTGGTGAAGGGGCTTGATTAACTCAGTGAAGCCATAAGCTATGCCGTGCAGGGCCACCCCAGACGGACAGGTCATGGCAGAGAGTTCTGACAAAATGTGTTCCACTGGAGAAGGAAATGGCAACCCACTCCAGTATTCTTGCCAAGAAAACCCCATGGAACGTATGACAAGGCTAAAAGATATGACGCCGGAAGATGAGCCCCTATCTCAAGAGCCTCTTGTTGAGGGTGAAAGAGGAGAGTGCAAAAGCTGGTTTGAAACTCAACATTCAAAAAACGAAGATCATGGCATCAGGCCCCATCACTTCCTGGCATATGGAAGGAGAAGAAATGGAAGCAGTGACAGATTTTACTTTCTTGGGCTCCAAGATCACTGCAGACGGTGACTGTAGCCATGAAATAAAAAGACGCTTGCTCCTTGGGAGGAAAGCTATGGCCAACCTAGACAGCATAGTAAGAAGCGGAGACATCACCTTGCCGACAAAGGTCCGTCTAATCAAAGCTATGGTTTTCCCAGTAGTAATGTATGGCTGTGAGAGCTGGACTATAAGGAAGGCTGAGCGCCGAAGAATTGATGCTTTCGAACTGTGGTGCTGGAGAAGACTCTTACGAGTCCCCTGGACTGCAAGGAGGTCAAATCAGTCCATCCTAAAGGAAATCAACCCTGAGTGCTCATTGGAAAGACAGATAATGAAGCTGAAGCTCCAATATTTTGGCCACCTAATGCGAAGAGAAAACTCCCCGGAAAAGACCCTGATG
>NC_139474.1:23435000-23437500 GCF_057233095.1 Heloderma suspectum | reverse complement strand
ACCCTAACTCAACCCTAACCCTAACTCTAACCCCAAGCCTAACTCTAACCCTACCCCAGACCCAAACCCTAAATCCAACCCTAACCCTAACCCTAACCCTAACTCAACCCTAAACCAAACCCTAACTCTAACCCCAAGCCTAACCCTAACCCTAACCCAGACCCTAACCCTAAAAGCAACCCTAACCCTCACCCTAACACTAACCCCAAACCTAACCCTAACCCTAACCCTAACCCCAACCCTAACCCTAACCCTAACCCTAACCCTAACCCTAAGCACTACCCTAACACGAACACTAACCCTAACCCCAACACTAACCCCAAACCTAACACTAACCCCAACCCTAACCCTAACCCTAACCCTAACCCAACCCTAACCCTAACCCTAACCCTAACCCCATCTCCAACCCTAACCCTAACCCTAACCCCAACACCAACCCCAACACTAAACCTAACCCTAACCCCAACCCTAACCCTAACCCCAACCCTAAACCTAACACTAACCCTAACCCTAACCCTAACCACTACCCGAACCCTAACCCTAACCCTGAATCCAACCCTATTCCTAACACTAACCCTAACCCCAATCCTAACCCTAACCCTAACCCTAACCCCAACCCTAAGCCTAACCCCTTCCCCAGCCCTAACCCTAACCCTAACCCCAACCCTAACCCTAACCTTAACCCTAACCCTAACCACTACCCTAACACTAACACTAACCCTAACCCCAACACAAACCCCAACCCTAACACTAACCCCAACCCTAACCCTAACCCTAACCCTAACCCTAACCCTAACCCAACCCTAACCCTAACCCTAACCCTAACCCCATCCCCAACCCTAACCCTAACCCTAACCCCAACACCAACCCCAACACTAAACCTAACCCTAACCCAAACCCTAACCCTAACCCTAACCCTAACCCCAACCCTAAACCTAACACTAACCCTAACCCTAACGCTAACCCTAACCCTGACCCCAACCCTAACCCTAACCCTAACCCTAACCCCAACCCTTACCCTAACCCCTACCCCAACCCTAAACCTAACACTATCCCCAACCCTAACCCTAACCCTGACCCCAACCCTAACCCTAAACTTAACCGAACCCTAACCCTAACACTCCTCTTCATGGTTCACTGCCTTGTTGTGGTGAAGGGGCTTGCGTAACTCAGTGAAGCCATAAGCTATGCCGTGCAGGGCCACCCAAGACGGACAGGTCATGGCAGAGAGTTCTGACAAAATGTGTTCCACTGGAGAAGGAAATGGCAACCCACTCCAGTATTCTTGCCAAGAAAACCCCATGGAACGTATGACAAGGCTAAAAGATATGACGCCGGAAGATGAGCCCCTATCTCAAGAGCCTCTTGTTGAGGGTGAAAGAGGAGAGTGCAAAAG
The DNA here is from genome assembly GCF_057233095.1 of Heloderma suspectum. Classification (NCBI taxonomy): domain Eukaryota; kingdom Metazoa; phylum Chordata; class Lepidosauria; order Squamata; family Helodermatidae; genus Heloderma; species Heloderma suspectum. The sequence goes on along the minus strand of NC_139474.1, from coordinate 23,436,104 downwards.
CTGGTTTGAAACTCAACATTCAAAAAACGAAGATCATGGCATCAGGCCCCATCACTTCCTGGCATATAGAAGGGGAAGAAATGGAAGCAGTGACAGATTTTACTTTCTTGGGCTCCAAGATCACTGCAGACGGTGACTGTAGCCATGAAATAAAAAGACGCTTGCTCCTTGGGAGGAAAGCTATGGCCAACCTAGACAGCATAGTAAGAAGCGGAGACATCACCTTGCCGACAAAGGTCCGTCTAATCAAAGCTATGGTTTTCCCAGTAGTAATGTATGGCTGTGAGAGCTGGACTATAAGGAAGGCTGAGCGCCGAAGAATTGATGCTTTCGAACTGTGGTGCTGGAGAAGACTCTTACGAGTCCCCTGGACTGCAAGGAGGTCAAATCAGTCCATCCTAAAGGAAATCAACCCTGAGTGCTCATTGGAAAGACAGATAATGAAGCTGAAGCTCCAATATTTTGGCCACCTAATGCGAAGAGAAAACTCCCCGGAAAAGACCCTGATGCTGGGAAAGACTGAAGGCAAAAGGAGAAGGGGACGGCAGAGGATGAGATGGCTAGATAGCATCACGCATGCAATGAATATGAACTTGAGCACGCTCCGGGAGAGAGCGCAGGACAGGAAGGCCTGGCGTGCGATGATCCATGGGGTCACGAAGAGTCGGACACGACTGAACGAATGAACAACAACAACAACCCTAACATTAACCCTAACCCTAACCCCAACCCTAACCCTAACCCCAACCGTAACCCTAACCCTAACCCTAACCCTAACCCTAACACTAACCCTAACCCTAACCCCAACCCTAAACCTAACCCCAACCGTAACCCCGACCCTAACCCTAACCCTAACCCTAACCCTAACCCTGACCCTGACCCCAACCCTAACAGTAACCCCAACCCTAACCCTAACCCTAACACTAACCCAACCCTAACACTGACCCTAACCCTAACCAAATCCCCAACCCTAACCCTAACCCTAAACCTAAACCCTACCCCAACCCTAACACTACCCTAACCCTAACCCTGACCCTAACCCTAACCCTAACGACAACCCAAAACCTAACCCTAACCCTAACCCTAACCCTAACCCTAACCATA
>NC_139474.1:23400000-23402500 GCF_057233095.1 Heloderma suspectum | reverse complement strand
CCCTAACCCTAACCCTAACCCCAACACCAACCCCAACACTAAACCTAACCCTAACCCCAACCCTAACCCTAACCCTAACCCTAACCCCAACCCTAAACCTAACACTAACCCTAACCCTAACGCTAACCCTAACCCTGACCCCAACCCTAACCCAACCCTAACCCTAACCCCAACCCTTACCCTAACCCCTACCCCAACCCTAAACCTAACACTATCCCCAACCCTAACCCTAAACTTAACCGAACCCTAACCCTAACACTCCTCTTCATGGTTCACTGCCTTGTTGTGGTGAAGGGGCTTGCGTAACTCAGTGAAGCCATAAGCTATGCCGTGCAGGGCCACCCAAGACGGACAGGTCATGGCAGAGAGTTCTGACAAAATGTGTTCCACTGGAGAAGGAAATGGCAACCCACTCCAGTATTCTTGCCAAGAAAACCCCATGGAACGTATGACAAGGCTAAAAGATATGACGCCGGAAGATGAGCCCCTATCTCAAGAGCCTCTTGTTGAGGGTGAAAGAGGAGAGTGCAAAAGCTGGTTTGAAACTCAACATTCAAAAAACGAAGATCATGGCATCAGGCCCCATCACTTCCTGGCATATAGAAGGGGAAGAAATGGAAGCAGTGACAGATTTTACTTTCTTGGGCTCCAAGATCACTGCAGATGGTGACTGTAGCCATGAAATAAAAAGACGCTTGCTCCTTGGGAGGAAAGCTATGGCCAACCTAGACAGCATAGTAAGAAGCGGAGACATCACCTTGCCGACAAAGGTCCGTCTAATCAAAGCTATGGTTTTCCCAGTAGTAATGTATGGCTGTGAGAGCTGGACTATAAGGAAGGCTGAGCGCCGAAGAATTGATGCTTTCGAACTGTGGTGCTGGAGAAGACTCTTATGAGTCCCCTGGACTGCAAGGAGGTCAAATCAGTCCATCCTAAAGGAAATCAACCCTGAGTGCTCATTGGAAAGACAGATAATGAAGCTGAAGCTCCAATATTTTGGCCACCTAATGCGAAGAGAAAACTCCCCGGAAAAGACCCTGATGCTGGGAAAGACTGAAGGCAAAAGGAGAAGGGGACGGCAGAGGATGAGATGGCTAGATAGCATCACGGATGCAATGAATATGAACTTGAGCACGCTCCGGGAGAGAGCGCAGGACAGGAAGACCTGGCGTGCGATGATCCATGGGGTCACGAAGAGTCGGACACGACTGAACGAATGAACAACAACAACAACCCTAACACTAACCCTAACCCTAACCTCAACCCTAACCCTAACCCCAACCGTAACCCTGACCCTAACCCTAACCCTAACCCTAACACTAAGCCTAACCCTAACCCCAACCCTAAACCTAACCCCAACCGTAACCCCAACCCTAACCCTAACCCTAACCCTAACCCTGACCCTGACCCCAACCCTAACAGTAACCCCAACCCTAACCCTAACCCTAACCCTAACCCAACCCTAACACTGACCCTAACCCTAACCAAATCCCCAACCCTAACCCTAACCCTAAACCTAACCCTACCCCAACCCTAACACTACCCTAACCCTAACCCTGACCCTAACCCTAACCCTAAAGACAACCCAAAACCTAACCCTAACCCTAACCCTAACCCTAACCCTAACCCTAACCATAACTCAACCCTAACCCTAACCCTAACCCCATCCCTAACCCTAACCCAGACCCTAACACTAAATCCAACCCTAACCCTAACACTAACCCTAACCCCAAACCTAAACCCAAAACTAAACCTGACCCTAACCCCAACCCTAACCCTAACCCTAACCCCAACCCTAAACCTAACACTAACCCTAACCATAACCCTAACCCTGACCCCAACCCTAACCCTAACCCTAACCCCAACCCTAACCCTAACCCCAACCCCAATTCTAAACCTAACCCTAACCCAACCCTAACCCAACCCTAACCCTAACCCTAACCTTAAGCCTAACCCTAAACCTAACCCCAACCCTAACCCTGACCCTAAACCTAACCCTAACCACAACCCTAACCCTAACCCTAACCCTAACCATAACTCAACGCTAACCCTAACCCTAACCCCAACCCTAACCCTAACCCAGACACTAACCGTAAATCCAACCCTAACCCTAACACTAACCCTAACCCCAAACCTCACCCTAACCCTAACCCTAACCGCAAACCTAACGCTAACCCTAACCCTAACCACTACCCTAACCCTAACCCTAACCCTAACCTCAACACTAACACCAACCCTAACCCCAACCCTAACCCTAAACCCAACCGTAACCCCGACCCTAACGCCGACCCTAACCCTGACCCTAGCCCTAAACCTAAACCTGACCCTGACCCCAACCCTAACAGTAACCCCAACCCTAACCCTAACCCTAACCCTAACCCAACCCTAACCCTGACCCTAACCCTAACCCTAACCAAATCCCCAACGCTAACCCTAACCCTAAACCTAACCCCTACCCCAACCCTAACACTACCCTAACCCTAACCCTGACCCTAACCCT
>NC_139474.1:23382500-23385000 GCF_057233095.1 Heloderma suspectum | reverse complement strand
ACACTATCCCCAACCCTAACCCTAAACTTAACCGAACCCTAACCCTAACACTCCTCTTCATGGTTCACTGCCTTGTTGTGGTGAAGGGGCTTGCGTAACTCAGTGAAGCCATAAACTATGCCGTGCAGGGCCACCCAAGACGGACAGGTCATGGCAGAGAGTTCTGACAAAATGTGTTCCACTGGAGAAGGAAATGGCAACCCACTCCAGTATTCTTGCCAAGAAAACCCCATGGAACGTATGACAAGGCTAAAAGATATGACGCCGGAAGATGAGCCCCTATCTCAAGAGCCTCTTGTTGAGGGTGAAAGAGGAGAGTGCAAAAGCTGGTTTGAAACTCAACATTCAAAAAACGAAGATCATGGCATCAGGCCCCATCACTTCCTGGCATATAGAAGGGGAAGAAATGGAAGCAGTGACAGATTTTACTTTCTTGGGCTCCAAGATCACTGCAGACGGTGACTGTAGCCATGAAATAAAAAGACGCTTGCTCCTTGGGAGGAAAGCTATGGCCAACCTAGACAGCATAGTAAGAAGCGGAGACATCACCTTGCCGACAAAGGTCCGTCTAATCAAAGCTATGGTTTTCCCAGTAGTAATGTATGGCTGTGAGAGCTGGACTATAAGGAAGGCTGAGCGCCGAAGAATTGATGCTTTCGAACTGTGGTGCTGGAGAAGACTCTTATGAGTCCCCTGGACTGCAAGGAGGTCAAATCAGTCCATCCTAAAGGAAATCAACCCTGAGTGCTCATTGGAAAGACAGATAATGAAGCTGAAGCTCCAATATTTTGGCCACCTAATGCGAAGAGAAAACTCCCCGGAAAAGACCCTGATGCTGGGAAAGACTGAAGACAAAAGGAGAAGGGGACGGCAGAGGATGAGATGGCTAGATAGCATCACGGATGCAATGAATATGAACTTGAGCACGCTCCGGGAGAGAGCGCAGGACAGGAAGACCTGGCGTGCGAAGATCCATGGGGTCACGAAGAGTCGGACACGACTGAACGAATGAACAACAACAACAACCCTAACACTAACCCTAACCCTAACCTCAACCCTAACCCTAACCCCAACCGTAACCCTGACCCTAACCCTAACCCTAACCCTAACACTAACCCTAACCCTAACCCCAACCCTAAACCTAACCCCAACCGTAACCCCAACCCTAACCCTAACCCTAACCCTAACCCTGACCCTGACCCCAACCCTAACAGTAACCCCAACCCTAACCCTAACCCTAACCCTAACCCAACCCTAACACTGACCCTAACCCTAACCAAATCCCCAACCCTAACCCTAACCCTAAACCTAACCCTACCCCAACCCTAACACTACCCTAACCCTAACCCTGACCCTAACCCTAACCCTAAAGACAACCCAAAACCTAACCCTAACCCTAACCCTAACCCTAACCCTAACCCTAACCCTAACCATAACTCAACCCTAACCCTAACCCTAACCCCATCCCTAACCCTAACCCAGACCCTAACACTAAATCCAACCCTAACCCTAACACTAACCCTAACCCCAAACCTAAACCCAAAACTAAACCTGACCCTAACCCCAACCCTAACCCTAACCCTAACCCCAACCCTAAACCTAACACTAACCCTAACCATAACCCTAACCCTGACCCCAACCCTAACCCTAACCCTAACCCCAACCCTAACCCTAACCCCAACCCCAATTCTAAACCTAACCCTAACCCAACCCTAACCCAACCCTAACCCTAACCCTAACCTTAAGCCTAACCCTAAACCTAACCCCAACCCTAACCCTGACCCTAAACCTAACCCTAACCACAACCCTAACCCTAACCCTAACCCTAACCATAACTCAACGCTAACCCTAACCCTAACCCCAACCCTAACCCTAACCCAGACACTAACCGTAAATCCAACCCTAACCCTAACACTAACCCTAACCCCAAACCTCACCCTAACCCTAACCCTAACCGCAAACCTAACGCTAACCCTAACCCTAACCACTACCCTAACCCTAACCCTAACCCTAACCTCAACACTAACACCAACCCTAACCCCAACCCTAACCCTAAACCCAACCGTAACCCCGACCCTAACGCCGACCCTAACCCTGACCCTAGCCCTAAACCTAACCCTGACCCTTTCCCCAACCCTAACAGTAACCCCAACCCTAACCCTAACCCTAACCCTAACCCAACCCTAACCCTGACCCTAACCCTAACCCTAACCAAATCCCCAACGCTAACCCTAACCCTAAACCTAACCCCTACCCCAACCCTAACACTACCCTAACCCTAACCCTGACCCTAACCCTAACTCTAACCACAACCCAAACCCTAACCCTAACCCTAACCCTAACCCTATCCCTAACCATAACTCAACCCTAACCCTAACCCTAACACCAACCCTAACCCTAACCCAGACCCTAACCCTAAATCCAACCCTAACCCTAACCCTAACCACAACCCTAACCCTAAACCTAACCCTAACCCCAAGCTTAACCCTAACCGTAACCC
>NC_139474.1:23265000-23375000 GCF_057233095.1 Heloderma suspectum | reverse complement strand
TAACCCTAACACTAACCCAAACCCAAACCCGAACCCGAACCCTAACCCCAACACTAACCCTAACCCAACCCTAACCCTATCCCCAACTTTAACCCTAACCCCAAACCTAACCCTAACCCAAACCCTAACCCTAACCCTAACTCAACCCTAACCCTAACCCTTACCCCATCCGCAACCCTAACCCTAACTCTAACCCCAACAACAACCCCAATACTAAACCTAACCCTAACCCCAAGCCTTACCCTAACCCTAACCCTAACCCTAACCCCAACCCTAAACCTAACACTAACCCTAACCCTAACCCTAACCCTGACCCCAACCCTAACCCTAACCATAACCCTAACCCTAACCCTAACCCTAACCCCAACCCCAACACTAAACCTAATCCTAACCCCAACCCTAACCCTAACCCTAACCCTAACCCCAACCCTAAACCTAACACTAACCCTTACCCTTACCCTAACCCTGACCCCAACACTAACACTAACCCTAACCCTAACCGTAACCCTAACCCTAACCCCAACCCTAACCCTAAACCTAACCCCTACCCCAACCCTTACACTACCCTAACCCTAACCCTGACCATAACCCTAACCATAACCACAACCCTAACCCTAACCCTAACCCTAACCCAAACCATAACTCAACCCTAACCCTAACCCTAACACTAACCCTAACCCCAAACCTAAGCCTAACTCTAACCCTAACCCCAAACCTAACCCTAACCCTAACCCTAACACCTACCCTAACCCTAACGCTAACCCTAACCCTAACCACTACCCTAACCCTAACCCTAACCCAAACCATAACTCAACCCTAACCCTAACCCTAACATTAACCCTAACCCCAAACCTAAGCCTAACCCTAACCCTAACCCCAAACCTAACCCTAACCCTAACACTAACCCTGACCCTGACCCTGACCCTAACCCTAACCCTAACCCTAACCCTAACCACAACCCTAACCCTAATGCTAACACTAACCCTAACCCCAACCCGAACCCTAACCCCAACCCTAAACCCGACCCTAAACCTAACCCGAAACCTAACCCTGACCCTGCCCCTAACCCTAACCCTAACCCTAACCCTAACCCTAACTCAACCCTAATACTAACCCTAACCATAACCCTAACCCTGACCCCAACCCTAAACCTAACCCTAACCCCAACCCTAACCCTTACCCCAACCCCAATACTAAACCTAACCCTAACCCAACCCTAACCCAACCCTAACCCTAACCCTAACCTTAAGCCTAACCCTAAACCTAACCCCAACCCTAACCCTGACCCTAAACCTAACCCTAACCCTAACCACAACCCTAACCCTAACCCTAACCCTAACCATAACTCAACGCTAACCCTAACCCTAACCCCAACCCTAACCCAGACACTAACCGTAAATCCAACCCTAACCCTAAAACTAACCCTAACCCCAAACCTCACCCTAACCCTAACCCTAACCGCAAACCGAACGCTAACCCTAACCTTAACCACTACCCTAACCCTAACCCTAACCCTAACCTCAACACTAACACCAACCCTAACCCCAGCCCTAACCCTAAACCCAACCGTAACCCCGACCCTAACCCCGACCCTAACCCTAACCCTAGCCCTAAAACTAACCCTGACCCTGACCCCAACCCTAACAGTAACCCCAACCCTAACCCTAACCCTAACCCTAACCCAACCCTAACCCTGACCCTAACCCTAACCCTAACCAAATCCCCAACGCTAACCCTAACCCTAAACCTAACCCCTACCCCAACCCTAACACTACCCTAACCCTAACCCTGACCCTAACCCTAACCCTAACCACAACCCAAACCCTAACCCTAACCGTAACCCTAACCCTAACCCTATCCCTAACCATAACTCAACCCTAACCCTAACCCTAACCCCAACCCTAACCCTAACCCAGACCCTAACCCTAAATCCAACCCTAACCCTAACCCTAACCCTAACCCCAAACCTAACCCTAACCCTAACCCTAACGCCAAACTTAACCCTAACCCTAACCCTAACTCTAACCCCTACCCTAAACCTAACCCTAACCCTAACCCTAACCACTACCCTAACCCTAACCCTAACCCTAACCTCAACACTAACCCCAACCCTAACACCAACGCTAACCCTAACCCTAAACTTATCCCAACCCTAACTTTAACACTAACCCTAACACCTACCCCAACCCGAACCCTAACCCCGACCCTAACCCTAACCCTAACCCTAACCTTGACCCTGACCCTGGCCCTAACCCTAACCCTAACCCTAACCACAACCCTAACCCTAAACCTAACCCTAACCCCAAGCTTAACCCTAACCGTAACCCTAACGCTAACCCTAACCCTAACTCAACCCTAACCCTAACCCTAACCCAGACCCTAACCCTGAATCCAACCCTAACCCTAACCCTAACACTAACCGCAAACCTAACCCTAACCCTAACCCTAACCCCAACCCTAACCTTAAACCTAACCCTAACCCAACCCTAACCCTATCCCCAACTTTAACCCTAACCCTAAACCTAACCCTAACCCAAACCCTAACCCTAACCCTAACTCAACCCTAACCCTAACGCTAATTCTATCCCCAAACCTAACCCTAACCCTAATCCAGACCCTAACCCTAAATCCAACCCTAACCCTAACCCTAACCCTAACCCTAACTCAACCCTAACCCTAACCCTAACTCTAACCCCAAAACTAACCCTAACCCTAACCCGGACCCTAACCCTAAATCCAACCCTAACCCTAACCCTAACACTAACCCCAATCCTAACCCTAATCCTAACCCTAACCCCAACACTAACCCTATTCCTAAGCCTAACCCTAACAACTACCCTAACAATAACACTAACCCTAACCCCAACACTAACCCCAACCCTAACACTAACCCCAACCCCAACCCTAACCCTAACCCTAACACTAACCCTAACCCTAACCCTAGACCTAACCCAGGCCATAACGCTAACCCTAACTCTAACCCTAACCCTAACCCTACCCCTTACCCTCTCCCTTACCATAACCCTAACGCAACCCAAACCCTAATCCTAGCCCTGACCCTAACCCAACCCCTACCACTAACCCTAACACTAACCCTAACCCAAACCCTAACCATAACTTTAACCCTAACTTTAACCCTAGCCCTAAACCTAACCCTAACCCTAGCCCTAACCCTAACCCTCACCCTAACCATAAACCTAGCCCCCACCCTTACCCTAGCGCTAGCCCTAGCAATAGCCCTAGGCCTAGCCCTAACCCTAACCTTTCCCCTAAGACAAACCCTAACCCTAACCTTAAAATTAACCCTAACCATTACACTAACCCTCACCCTACCCCTAGCCCTAACCCTAACCCTAACCTTAACCCTAACCCTAACCCTAAACCTAACTGTAACCCTATCCCAAACCCTAACCCTAGCCCTAACCCTAACCCAATCCCTAACACTAACACTAACCCTAACCCTAACCCAATCCCTAAAAATACCCCTATCCCTAACCCTAACCCTAGCCCTCATTCTAAACCTAACCCTAACCCTAACCCTAAACCTGAACCTAACCCTAGCCCTAGCCCTAGCCCTAGCCCAAGCTCTAACCCTAACCCTAACCCTAGCCCATACCCTAACGATAACTCTAACCTAGCCCGACCCCAACCCCGCACCCCAATGCTAACCCCAACCCCAACCCCCACCCCAAACCCAACACCAGCCCTACCCTAACCCTAACCTCAACCCCAACCCTAACCCAAACCCAAGCCCATACCCTAACCCTAACTCTAACCATAAACCTAGCCCTAAACCTAAGCCTAACCCTAACCCTAGCCCTAACCCTAAACATAACCCTAACCCTAGCCCTAGCCCTAGCCCTAGCCCTAAGCCTAAGCCTCACCCTAACCCTAGCCCTAGCCCTAGCCCTAGCCCTAACCCTAAACCTAGCCCTGGCTCTAAACCTAGCCGTAGCCCTAACCCTCTACCGTAGCCCTAACCCTAACCCTAATCCTAATCCTAATCGTAACCCTAACCCTAACCCTAACCCTAGCCCTAGCCCTAGCCCTAGCCCTAGCCCTAGCCCTAACCCTAACCCTAACCCCAACCCCAACCACAACCACAACCGAACCCCAGCCCCAATCCCATCCCAGAAAATAAACCTAACCTTGCCCTAAACCTAACCCTCAACTTAACCCCAACTCTAACCCCCACCGTAATCCCAACCCTAACCCTAACCCAAACACTAACCCTAACCTTAACCCTAACCCTAGGCCTAACCCTAACCCTAAACCTCAGCCCTAACCCTAGCCGTAACCCTAAATCTAACACTAACCAAAACCCGAACACTAACCCCAAACCTAACCCTAACCCTAACCATAACCCTAACCTTACCCAAACCCTAACCCTAACCCTAACCCTAACCCTAAACCTAACCCTAAACCTAACCCTAACCCCAACCCTAACCATAACCCAAACCCTAACCCTAACCCCAACCCCAACACTAAACTTAACCATAACCCCAACCCTAACCCCAACCCTAACCCTAACCCGAACCCTAAACCTAACACTAACCCTAACCCTAACCCTAACCCTGACCCCAACCCTAACCCTAACCCTAACCCCAAACCTAACCCTCACCCCTACCCCAACCCTAACCCTAACCCTAACCCTAAACTTAACCCAACCCAAACCCTGACACTAACCCTAACCCTAACCCCAACCCGAACCCTAACCCCAGCCCTAACCCCGACCCTAACCCTAACCCTAACCCTGACCCTAACCCTAACCCTAACCCTTACCACTACCCTAACACTAGCCCTAACCCTAACCCTAACCACAACCCTAACCCTAACCCGAACCCTATCCCTAACCTAACCCCAAGCTTAACCCTAACCCTAACCCTAACCCTAACCACTACCCTAACACTAACCCTAACCCTAACCCTAACCCCAACACTAACCCCAAACCTAACCCTAACCCCAACCCGAACCCTAACCCCAACCCTAACCCTAGCCCTAGCACTAGCCCTAAGCCTAAGCCTAACCCTAACCCTAACCCAAGCCCTAGCCCTAGCCCTAGCCCTAGCCCTACCCCTAGCCCTAACCCTAAACCTAACCCTAGGTCTAACCCTAGCCCTAGCCCTAACCCTCTACCCTAGACCGAACCCTAACAATAATCCTAATCCTAACCCTAGCCCTAGCCCTAGCCCTAACCCTAACCCTAACCCTAACCCCAAACACAACCACAACCACAACCGAACCCCAACCCCAATCCCATCCCAGAAACTAACCCTAACCTTGCCCTAACCCTAACCCTCACGTTAACCCCAACTCTAAACCCCACCCTAATCCCAATCCTAACCCTAATCCAAACACTAACCCTAACCGTAACACTAACCCTAGCCCTAACCCTAACCCTAGCCCTAACCCAGGCCATAACCCTAACACTAACCCTAACCCCAACCCTAACCCTAACCCTCTCCCTTACCATAACCCTAACCCTACCAAACCCTAACGCTAGCCCTGACCCTAACCCAACCCCTACCACTAACCCTAACAATAACCCTAACCCAAACCCTAACCATAACTTTATCCCTAACCCTAGCCCTAAACATAACCCTAACCCTAGCCCTAGCCCTAGCCCTAACCCTCACCCTCACCCTAACACTATCCCTAACCCTAACCCTAGCCCTAGCCCTAGCACTAGCCCTAACCCTAATCCTAACCCTAACCCTAGCCCTAGCCCTAGCCCTACCCCTAGACCTAACCCTAAACCAAACCCTAGCTCTAACCCTAGACCTAGCCGTAAAACTCTACCCTAGCCCTAACCCTAACCCTAACCCTGAACCTAACCCTAGCCCTAGCCCTAGACCAAGCTCTAACCCTAACCCTAACCCTAGCCCATACCCTAACCATAACTCTAACCCTAGCCCAACCCCAACCCCGGACCCCAATGCTAACCCCAACCCCAACCCCCACCCCAAACCCAACACCAGCCCTACACTAACCCTAACCTCAACCCCAACCCTAACCCAAACCCTAGCCCATACCCTAACCCTAACTCTAACCCTAACCCTAGCCCTAACCCTAGCCCTCACCCTAGCCCTAGCCCAAGCCCTAAGCCTAAGCCTAACCCTAGCCCTAGCCCTAACCCTAAACATAACCCTAACCCTAGCCCTAGCCCAAGCCCTAAGCCTAAGCCTCACCCTAACCCTAACCCTAGCCCTAGCCCTAGCCCTAGCCCTAACCCTAAACCTAACCCTAGCTCTAACCCTAGCCGTAGCCCTAACTCTCTACCGTAGCCCTAACCCTAACCCTAATCCTAATCCTAACCCTAACCCTAACCCTAACCCTAACCCTAGCCCTAGCCCTAGCCTTAGCCCTAGCCCTAGCCCTAGCCCTAGCCCTAGCCCTAACCTTAACCCCAACCACAACCACAACCACAACCAAACCCCAAACCCAATCCCATCCCAGAAAATAAACCTAACCTTGCCCTAAAACTAACCCTCAACTTAACCCCAACTCTAACCCCCACCCTAATGCCAACCCTAACCCTAACCCAAACACTAACCCTAAACTTAACCCTAACCCTAGGCCTAACCCTAACCCTAAACCTCAGCCCTAACCCTAGCCGTAACCCTAACCCTAACACTAACCAAAACCCTAACACTAACCCTAAACCTAACCCTAACCCTAACCATAACCCTAACCCTAACCCTAACCCTACCCAAACCCTAACCCTAAGCCTAACCCTAGCCCTAACCCTAACCCAACCCCTACCACTAACCCTAACCCTATCCCTAACCCCAACTCCAACCCCAACCCCAACTGAAACCAAAACCCCAACCACAACCATAACACTCACCCTAACAATAACCCTAACCCTAACCCTAGCCCTAACCCTAGCCCTAACCCTAAACCTAACCCGAACCTTAGCCCTAACCCTAGCCCTAACCCTAACCCTAAACCTAAACCTTACCCTAGCCCTAACCCTTGCAATAGACCTAACCCTAACCCTAACCCCAACACTAACCATAACCATAACCCTAGCCCTAGCCCTAACCCTAACCCTAACCCTACCCTTACCCTAAGCTCAAACACAACCCTAACCCTAAACCTTTTACGACCCCGAACCCGGACGCCAATGCTAACCCCAACCCCAACCCCCACCCCAAACCCAACACCAGCCCTACCCTAACCCTAACCTCAAACCCAACCCTAACCCTAACGCTAGCCCATACCCTAACCCTAACTCAAACCCTAACCCTACCCTAACCCTAACCCTAGCCCTAACCCTAACCCTAACCCTAACCCTAACCCTAGCCCTAACCCTAACCCTAACCCTAACCCTAACCCTAACCCTAGCCCTAGCACTAGACCTAACCCTAGCCCTAACCGTCACCTTAACCTTAACCCTAACCCTAAGCCTAACCCTCTCCCTAACCCTAAACCTAACTGTAACCCTAGCCCAAACCCAAACCCTAGCCCTAACCCTAGCCCTAACCCTAACCCAATCCCTAACACTAACACTAACCCTAACCCAAACCCTAAACATACCCCTATCCCTAACCCTAACCCTAGCCCTCATTCTAACCCTAACCCTAACCCTAACCCTAGCCCTAGCCCTAGCCCTAGCCCTAGCCCAAGCTCTAACACTAACCCTAACCCTAACTTGAGCTCTAACACTAACCATAACCCCAACCCTAGCCCTAACCCTAACCCTAGCCCTAACACTAACCCTAACCCTAGCCCATACCTAACCATAACTCTAACCCTAGCCCTAACCCTAACCCTAACCCTAACCCTAAATCTTTTACAATCCCGACCCCAACCCCAACCCCGGACCCCAATGCTAACCCCAACCCTAACCCCCACCCCAAACCCAACACTAGTCCTACCCTAACTCTAACCTCAACCCCAACCCTAACCCAAACCCTAGCCCATACCCTAACCCTAACTCTAACCCTAACCCTAGCCCTCATTCTAACCCTAACCCTAGCCCTAGCCCTAACCCTAAACCTAACCCTAGCCCTAGCCCTAACCCTAACCCTTACCCTAACCCTAACCCTAGCCCTAGCACTAGCCCTAAGCCTAAGCCTAAGCCTAAGCCTAAGCCTAACCCTAGCCCTAGCCCTAGCCCTACCCCTAACCCTAAACCTAACCCTAGCTATAACCCTAGCCGTAGCCCTAACCCTCTACCGTAGCCCTAACCCTAACCCTAATCCTAATCCTAATCCTAACCCTAACCCTAACCCTAACCCTAAACAAAACCCTAACCCTAACTCTAACCCTAGCCCTAACCCTCTCCCTAACCATAACCCTAATCCTACCCAAACCCGAACCCTAGCCCTAACCCTAACACAACCCCTACCACTAACCCTAACCCTATCCCTAACCCCAACTCCAACGCCAACGCCAACCCCAACTAAAACCAAAACCCCAACCACAACCGTAACGCTCACCCTAACAATAATCCTAACCCTAACCCTAGCCCTAACCCTAAACCTACCCCGAACCTTAGCCCTAACCCTAGCCCTAACCCTAAACCTAAACCTTACCCTAGCCCTAACCCTTGCAATAGCCCTAACCCTAACCCCAACACTAACCCTAACCGTAATCAAAGCCCTAGCCCTAACCCTAACCCTAACCCTGACCCTAATCCTATCCGGAACCCGAACACGAACCCTAACCCCAACCCCAACCACAACACGACACCAACACCAACAACAACACCAAACCCAACCCTAACCCTAACCCTAACCATAACCTCAACCCCAACCCCAACCATAACGCTAACCCTAAACCTAACCCTAACCCTAACCCTAACCCTAACCCCAACCCCAACCGCTACCCCAAACCTAACCCTACCCTTACCCTAAGCACAAACAGAACCCTAACCCTAAACCATTTACGACCCCGACACCGACCCCAACCCCAGACACCAAAGCTAACCCCAACCCCCACCCCAAACCCAACACCAGCCCTACCCTAACCCTAACCTCAACCCCAACCCTACCCCTAGCCCATACCCTAACCCTAACCCTGACCCTACCCCTAGCCCTAACCCTAGCCCTAACCCTAACCCTCAACCTAAACCTAACCCTTACCCTAACCCTAGCCCTAACCCTGACCCAAACCCTAACCATAACCCTCTCCCTAGCCCTCAGCCTAACCCTAGCCCTAGCCCTAGCCCTAGCCCTAGACCTAACCCTAAACCTAACCCTAAAACTTTTACAATCCCGTCCCCGAACCCAACTTCGGACCCCAATGCTAACCCCAACCCCAACCCCCACCCCAAACCCAACACCAGCCCTACCCTAACCCTAACCCTAACCTCAACCCCAACCCCAACCCTAACCCTAACCCTAACCCTAGCCCATACCCTAACCCTAACTCTAACTCTAACCCTAACCCTAACCCTAACCCTAACCCTAACCCTAGCCCTAACCCTAACCCTAACCCTAGCCCTAGCAATAGCCCTAAGCCTAACCCTAACCCTAACAATAGCCCTAGCCCTAGCCCTAGCCCTACCCCTAGCCCTACCCTAAACCTAACCCTATCTCTAACCCTAGTCCTAGCCCTAAACCTCTACCCTAGCCCTAACCCTAACCCTAATCATAATCATAACCCTAACCCTAGCCCTAGCCCTAACCCTAACCCTTACCCTAACCCCAACCCCAACCCCAACCCCAACCGAATCCCAACCCCAATCCCATCCCAGAAACTAACCCTAAACTTGCGCTAACCCTAACCCTCACGTTAACCCCAACTCTAACCCCCACCCTAATCCCAACCCTAACCCTAATCCAAACACTAACCCTAACCTTAACACTAACCCTAGCCCTAACCCTAACCCTAACCCTAACACTAACACTAACCCTAACCCTAACCCTAACCCTAGCCCTAACCCAGGCCATAACCCTAACCCTAATACTAACACTAAGCCTAACCCTAGCCCTAACCCTCTCCCTTACCATAACCCCAACCCTACCCGAACCCTAACCCTAGCCCTGACCCTAGCCCAACCCCTACCACTAACCCTAACCCTAACCCTAACCATAACTTTAACACTAACCCTAACCCCAACCTGAACCGCTACACCAAACCTAACCCTACCCTTACCCTAAACACAAACACAACCCTACCCTAAACCTTTTACGACCCCAACCCCAACCCCAACCCCGAACCCCAAAGCTAACCCCAACCCCCACCCCAAACCCAACACCAGCCCTACCCTAACCCTAACCTAAACCCGAACCCTACCCCTAACCCTAGCCCATACCCTAACCCTAACCCTAACCCTAGCCCTAGCCCTAACCCTAAACCTAAACCTAACACTTACCCTAACCCTAGCCCTAACCCTTACCCAAACCCTAACCATAACCCTAGCCCTCAGCCTAAACCTAGCCCTAGCCCTAGCCCTGGCCCTAGCCCTAACCCGAACCCTAGCCCTACCCCTAGCCCTAGACCTAGCCCTAGCCCTAACCCTAAACCTAACCCTAAACCTTTTACAATCCCGACCCTGACCCCAACTCCGGACCCCAATGCTAACACCAACCCGAAACCCAACACCAGCCCTACCCTTACCCTTACCTCAACCCCAACCCTAACCCTAACCCTAGCCCATACCCTAACCCTAACCCTAGCCCGAACCCTAACCCTAACCCTAACCCTAACCCTAACCCTAACCTTAGCCCTAAACCTAACCCTTACCCTAGCCCTAGCACTAGCCCTAACCCTAACCCTAACCCAAGCCCTAGCCCTATCCCTATCCCTCGCCCTAGCCCTACCCCTAGCCCTAACCCTAAACCTAACCCTAGCTCTAACCCTAGCCCTAGACCTAACACTCTACCCTAGCCCTAACCCTAACCATAATCCCAATCCTAACCCTAGCCTTAGCCCTAACCATAACCCTAACCCTAACCCCAACCACAACCACAACCAAAATCGAACCCCAACTCCAATCCCATCCCAGAAAATAAGCCTAACCTTGCCCTAACACTAACCCTCACGTTAACCCCAACTCTAACCCCCACCCTAATCCCAATCCTAACCCTAATCCAAACACTAACCCTAACCTTGACACCAACCCTAGCCCTAACCCTAACCCTAACCCTAGCCCTAACCCAGGCCATAACCCTAACCCTAACACTAACAATAACCCTAACCCTAGCCCTAACACTCTCCCTTACCATAACCCTAACCCTACCAAACCCTAACCCTAGCCCTGACCCTAACCCAACCCCTAACACTAACTCTAACACTAAACCTAACCCAAACCCTAACCATAACTTTGACCCTAACCCTAACCCTAAACCTAACCCTAACCCTAGCCCTAACCCTAACCCTTGCCCTAACCCTACACCTAACCCTCACCCTAACCCTAGCGCTAGCCCTGGCCATAGCCCTAGGCCTAGCCCTATCACTAACACTTACCCTAACACAAACCCTAACCCTAACCTTAAAACTAACCCTAACCCTTACCCTAACCCTCACCCTAACCCTATCCCTAACCCTAACCCTAGCCCTAACCGTAACCGTAACCTTAAACCTAACCCTAACCCTAAACCTAACCCTAGCCCTAACCCTAACCCAATCCCTAACCCTAACCCTAACCCTAACCCAAACCATAAACATAACCCTATCCCTAACCCTAACCCTAGCCCTCATTCTAACCCTAACCCTAACCTTACCCTAACCCTAACCCTACCCCAACCCTAACCCTAACCCTAACCCTAGCCCTAACCCAAACCCTACCACTAACCCTAACCCTATCCCTAACCCCAACTCCAACCCCAACCCCAACTAAAACCAAAACCCAACCACAACCATAATGCTCACCCTAACAATAACCCTAACCATAACCCTAGCCCTAACCCTAAACCTAACCCGAACGTTAGCCCTAACCCTAGCCCTAACCCTAACTCTAAACCTAAACCTTAACCTAGCCCTAACCCTTGCAATAGCCATAACCCTAACCCCAACACTAACCCTAACCATAACCCTAGCCCTAGCCCTAACCCTAACCCTAACCCTAACCCTAACCCTAACCCTTACCACAACATGACACCAACACCAACACCAACACCAACACCAAACCCAACCCGAACCTAACCCGAACCCGAACCCGATCCCGAACCATAACCCTAACCCTAACCCCCACCCCAACCGCTACCCCAAACCTAACCCTACCCTTGCCCTAACCACCAACACAACCCTAACCCTAAACCATTTATGACCCCGACCCTGACCCCAACCCCGGACCCCAAAGCTAACCCCAACCCGAAACCCAACACCAGCCCTACCCTAACCCTAAACTCAACCCCAACCCTACCCCTAACACTAGCCCATACCCTAACCCTAACCCTAGCCCTAACCCTAAGCCTAAACCTAACCCTTACCCTCACCCTAGTCATAACCCTAACCCAAACCCTAACCATAACCCTAGCCCGAGACCTCAGCGTAACCCTAGCCCTAGCCCTACCCTAGCCCTAGCCCTAACCCTAACGCTAACCCTAACCCTAACCCTAACCCTAGCCATAGCCCAAGCCCTAACCCTAACCCTAACCCTAACCCTAACCCTAACCCTAAACCTTTTATAATCCCGACCCCAACCCCAACCCCAACTCCGGACCACAATGCTAACTCCAACCCCCACCCCAAACCAAACACCAGCCCTACCCTAACCCTAAAATCAACCCCAACCCTAACCCTAACCCTAGCCCATACCCTAACCCTAACTCTAACCCTAACCCTAACCCTAACCCTAACCCTAACACTACCCTAATCTAACACTAACGGTACCCCTAACCCTAGCCCTAACCCTAAACCTAAACCTAAACCTAAACCTAACCCTAACCCTAACCCTAGCCCTAACCCTAACCCTAACCCTAACCCTAGCCCTAGCCCTAGCCCTAGCCCTAGCCCTAGCACTAGCCCTAACCCTAACCCTAACCCTAACCCTAGCCCTAGCCCTAGCCCTACCCCTAGACCTAACCCTAAACCAAACCCTAGCTCTAACCCTAGACCTAGCCCTAAAACTCTACCCTAGCCCTAACCCTAACCATAATCCTAATCCTAACCCTAACCCTAGCCCTAGCCCTAGCCCTAGCCCTAACCCTAACCCTAACCCTAACCCCAAACACAACCACAACCACAACCGAACCCCAACCCCAATCCCATCCCAGAAACTAACCCTAAAATTGCCCTAACCCTAACCCTCACGTTAACCCCAACTCTGACCCCCACCCTAATCCGAACCCTAACCCTAACCCAAACACTAACCCTAACATTAACACTAAACCTAGCCCTAACCCTAACACTAAACCTAACCCTAACCCTAGCCGTAACCCTAAATCTAACACTAACCAAAACCCGAACACTAACCCCAAACCTAACCCTAACCCTAACCATAACCCTAACCTTACCCAAACCCTAACCCTAACCCTAACCCTAAACCTAACCCTAAACCTAACCCTAACCCCAACCCTAACCATAACCCAAACCCTAACCCTAACCCCAACCCCAACACTAAACTTAACCATAACCCCAACCCTAACCCCAACCCTAACCCTAACCCGAACCCTAAACCTAACACTAACCCTAACCCTAACCCTAACCCTGACCCCAACCCTAACCCTAACCCTAACCCCAAACCTAACCCTCACCCCTACCCCAACCCTAACCCTAACCCTAACCCTAAACTTAACCCAACCCAAACCCTGACACTAACCCTAACCCTAACCCCAACCCGAACCCTAACCCCAGCCCTAACCCCGACCCTAACCCTAACCCTAACCCTGACCCTAACCCTAACCCTAACCCTTACCACTACCCTAACACTAGCCCTAACCCTAACCCTAACCACAACCCTAACCCTAACCCGAACCCTATCCCTAACCTAACCCCAAGCTTAACCCTAACCCTAACCCTAACCCTAACCACTACCCTAACACTAACCCTAACCCTAACCCTAACCCCAACACTAACCCCAAACCTAACCCTAACCCCAACCCGAACCCTAACCCCAACCCTAACCCTAGCCCTAGCACTAGCCCTAAGCCTAAGCCTAACCCTAACCCTAACCCAAGCCCTAGCCCTAGCCCTAGCCCTAGCCCTACCCCTAGCCCTAACCCTAAACCTAACCCTAGGTCTAACCCTAGCCCTAGCCCTAACCCTCTACCCTAGACCGAACCCTAACAATAATCCTAATCCTAACCCTAGCCCTAGCCCTAGCCCTAACCCTAACCCTAACCCTAACCCCAAACACAACCACAACCACAACCGAACCCCAACCCCAATCCCATCCCAGAAACTAACCCTAACCTTGCCCTAACCCTAACCCTCACGTTAACCCCAACTCTAAACCCCACCCTAATCCCAATCCTAACCCTAATCCAAACACTAACCCTAACCGTAACACTAACCCTAGCCCTAACCCTAACCCTAGCCCTAACCCAGGCCATAACCCTAACACTAACCCTAACCCCAACCCTAACCCTAACCCTCTCCCTTACCATAACCCTAACCCTACCAAACCCTAACGCTAGCCCTGACCCTAACCCAACCCCTACCACTAACCCTAACAATAACCCTAACCCAAACCCTAACCATAACTTTATCCCTAACCCTAGCCCTAAACATAACCCTAACCCTAGCCCTAGCCCTAGCCCTAACCCTCACCCTCACCCTAACACTATCCCTAACCCTAACCCTAGCCCTAGCCCTAGCACTAGCCCTAACCCTAATCCTAACCCTAACCCTAGCCCTAGCCCTAGCCCTACCCCTAGACCTAACCCTAAACCAAACCCTAGCTCTAACCCTAGACCTAGCCGTAAAACTCTACCCTAGCCCTAACCCTAACCCTAACCCTGAACCTAACCCTAGCCCTAGCCCTAGACCAAGCTCTAACCCTAACCCTAACCCTAGCCCATACCCTAACCATAACTCTAACCCTAGCCCAACCCCAACCCCGGACCCCAATGCTAACCCCAACCCCAACCCCCACCCCAAACCCAACACCAGCCCTACACTAACCCTAACCTCAACCCCAACCCTAACCCAAACCCTAGCCCATACCCTAACCCTAACTCTAACCCTAACCCTAGCCCTAACCCTAGCCCTCACCCTAGCCCTAGCCCAAGCCCTAAGCCTAAGCCTAACCCTAGCCCTAACCCTAACCCTAAACATAACCCTAACCCTAGCCCTAGCCCAAGCCCTAAGCCTAAGCCTCACCCTAACCCTAACCCTAGCCCTAGCCCTAGCCCTAGCCCTAACCCTAAACCTAACCCTAGCTCTAACCCTAGCCGTAGCCCTAACTCTCTACCGTAGCCCTAACCCTAACCCTAATCCTAATCCTAACCCTAACCCTAACCCTAACCCTAACCCTAGCCCTAGCCCTAGCCTTAGCCCTAGCCCTAGCCCTAGCCCTAGCCCTAGCCCTAACCTTAACCCCAACCACAACCACAACCACAACCAAACCCCAAACCCAATCCCATCCCAGAAAATAAACCTAACCTTGCCCTAAAACTAACCCTCAACTTAACCCCAACTCTAACCCCCACCCTAATGCCAACCCTAACCCTAACCCAAACACTAACCCTAAACTTAACCCTAACCCTAGGCCTAACCCTAACCCTAAACCTCAGCCCTAACCCTAGCCGTAACCCTAACCCTAACACTAACCAAAACCCTAACACTAACCCTAAACCTAACCCTAACCCTAACCATAACCCTAACCCTAACCCTAACCCTACCCAAACCCTAACCCTAAGCCTAACCCTAGCCCTAACCCTAACCCAACCCCTACCACTAACCCTAACCCTATCCCTAACCCCAACTCCAACCCCAACCCCAACTGAAACCAAAACCCCAACCACAACCATAACACTCACCCTAACAATAACCCTAACCCTAACCCTAGCCCTAACCCTAGCCCTAACCCTAAACCTAACCCGAACCTTAGCCCTAACCCTAGCCCTAACCCTAACCCTAAACCTAAACCTTACCCTAGCCCTAACCCTTGCAATAGACCTAACCCTAACCCTAACCCCAACACTAACCATAACCATAACCCTAGCCCTAGCCCTAACCCTAACCCTAACCCTACCCTTACCCTAAGCTCAAACACAACCCTAACCCTAAACCTTTTACGACCCCGAACCCGGACGCCAATGCTAACCCCAACCCCAACCCCCACCCCAAACCCAACACCAGCCCTACCCTAACCCTAACCTCAAACCCAACCCTAACCCTAACGCTAGCCCATACCCTAACCCTAACTCAAACCCTAACCCTACCCTAACCCTAACCCTAGCCCTAACCCTAACCCTAACCCTAGCCCTAACCCTAACCCTAACCCTAACCCTAACCCTAGCCCTAGCACTAGACCTAACCCTAGCCCTAACCGTCACCTTAACCTTAACCCTAACCCTAAGCCTAACCCTCTCCCTAACCCTAAACCTAACTGTAACCCTAGCCCAAACCCAAACCCTAGCCCTAACCCTAGCCCTAACCCTAACCCAATCCCTAACACTAACACTAACCCTAACCCAAACCCTAAACATACCCCTATCCCTAACCCTAACCCTAGCCCTCATTCTAACCCTAACCCTAACCCTAACCCTAGCCCTAGCCCTAGCCCTAGCCCTAGCCCAAGCTCTAACACTAACCCTAACCCTAACTTGAGCTCTAACACTAACCATAACCCCAACCCTAGCCCTAACCCTAACCCTAGCCCTAACACTAACCCTAACCCTAGCCCATACCTAACCATAACTCTAACCCTAGCCCTAACCCTAACCCTAACCCTAACCCTAAATCTTTTACAATCCCGACCCCAACCCCAACCCCGGACCCCAATGCTAACCCCAACCCTAACCCCCACCCCAAACCCAACACTAGTCCTACCCTAACTCTAACCTCAACCCCAACCCTAACCCAAACCCTAGCCCATACCCTAACCCTAACTCTAACCCTAACCCTAGCCCTCATTCTAACCCTAACCCTAGCCCTAGCCCTAACCCTAAACCTAACCCTAGCCCTAGCCCTAACCCTAACCCTTACCCTAACCCTAACCCTAGCCCTAGCACTAGCCCTAAGCCTAAGCCTAAGCCTAAGCCTAACCCTAGCCCTAGCCCTAGCCCTACCCCTAACCCTAAACCTAACCCTAGCTATAACCCTAGCCGTAGCCCTAACCCTCTACCGTAGCCCTAACCCTAACCCTAATCCTAATCCTAATCCTAACCCTAACCCTAACCCTAACCCTAAACAAAACCCTAACCCTAACTCTAACCCTAGCCCTAACCCTCTCCCTAACCATAACCCTAATCCTACCCAAACCCGAACCCTAGCCCTAACCCTAACACAACCCCTACCACTAACCCTAACCCTATCCCTAACCCCAACTCCAACGCCAACGCCAACCCCAACTAAAACCAAAACCCCAACCACAACCGTAACGCTCACCCTAACAATAATCCTAACCCTAACCCTAGCCCTAACCCTAAACCTACCCCGAACCTTAGCCCTAACCCTAGCCCTAACCCTAAACCTAAACCTTACCCTAGCCCTAACCCTTGCAATAGCCCTAACCCTAACCCCAACACTAACCCTAACCGTAATCAAAGCCCTAGCCCTAACCCTAACCCTAACCCTGACCCTAATCCTATCCGGAACCCGAACACGAACCCTAACCCCAACCCCAACCACAACACGACACCAACACCAACAACAACACCAAACCCAACCCTAACCCTAACCCTAACCATAACCTCAACCCCAACCCCAACCATAACGCTAACCCTAAACCTAACCCTAACCCTAACCCTAACCCCAACCCCAACCGCTACCCCAAACCTAACCCTACCCTTACCCTAAGCACAAACAGAACCCTAACCCTAAACCATTTACGACCCCGACACCGACCCCAACCCCAGACACCAAAGCTAACCCCAACCCCCACCCCAAACCCAACACCAGCCCTACCCTAACCCTAACCTCAACCCCAACCCTACCCCTAGCCCATACCCTAACCCTAACCCTGACCCTACCCCTAGCCCTAACCCTAGCCCTAACCCTAACCCTCAACCTAAACCTAACCCTTACCCTAACCCTAGCCCTAACCCTGACCCAAACCCTAACCATAACCCTCTCCCTAGCCCTCAGCCTAACCCTAGCCCTAGCCCTAGCCCTAGCCCTAGACCTAACCCTAAACCTAACCCTAAAACTTTTACAATCCCGTCCCCGAACCCAACTTCGGACCCCAATGCTAACCCCAACCCCAACCCCCACCCCAAACCCAACACCAGCCCTACCCTAACCCTAACCCTAACCTCAACCCCAACCCCAACCCTAACCCTAACCCTAACCCTAGCCCATACCCTAACCCTAACTCTAACTCTAACC
Source organism: Heloderma suspectum (assembly GCF_057233095.1). NCBI lineage: Eukaryota > Metazoa > Chordata > Lepidosauria > Squamata > Helodermatidae > Heloderma > Heloderma suspectum. The sequence continues at coordinate 23,356,613 of NC_139474.1, read as the reverse complement.
CTAACCCTAACCCTAACCCTAACCCTAACCCTAGCCCTAACCCTAACCCTAACCCTAGCCCTAGCAATAGCCCTAAGCCTAACCCTAACCCTAACAATAGCCCTAGCCCTAGCCCTAGCCCTACCCCTAGCCCTACCCTAAACCTAACCCTATCTCTAACCCTAGTCCTAGCCCTAAACCTCTACCCTAGCCCTAACCCTAACCCTAATCATAATCATAACCCTAACCCTAGCCCTAGCCCTAACCCTAACCCTTACCCTAACCCCAACCCCAACCCCAACCCCAACCGAATCCCAACCCCAATCCCATCCCAGAAACTAACCCTAAACTTGCGCTAACCCTAACCCTCACGTTAACCCCAACTCTAACCCCCACCCTAATCCCAACCCTAACCCTAATCCAAACACTAACCCTAACCTTAACACTAACCCTAGCCCTAACCCTAACCCTAACCCTAACACTAACACTAACCCTAACCCTAACCCTAACCCTAACCCTAGCCCTAACCCAGGCCATAACCCTAACCCTAATACTAACACTAAGCCTAACCCTAGCCCTAACCCTCTCCCTTACCATAACCCCAACCCTACCCGAACCCTAACCCTAGCCCTGACCCTAGCCCAACCCCTACCACTAACCCTAACCCTAACCCTAACCATAACTTTAACACTAACCCTAACCCCAACCTGAACCGCTACACCAAACCTAACCCTACCCTTACCCTAAACACAAACACAACCCTACCCTAAACCTTTTACGACCCCAACCCCAACCCCAACCCCGAACCCCAAAGCTAACCCCAACCCCCACCCCAAACCCAACACCAGCCCTACCCTAACCCTAACCTAAACCCGAACCCTACCCCTAACCCTAGCCCATACCCTAACCCTAACCCTAACCCTAGCCCTAGCCCTAACCCTAAACCTAAACCTAACACTTACCCTAACCCTAGCCCTAACCCTTACCCAAACCCTAACCATAACCCTAGCCCTCAGCCTAAACCTAGCCCTAGCCCTAGCCCTGGCCCTAGCCCTAACCCGAACCCTAGCCCTACCCCTAGCCCTAGACCTAGCCCTAGCCCTAACCCTAAACCTAACCCTAAACCTTTTACAATCCCGACCCTGACCCCAACTCCGGACCCCAATGCTAACACCAACCCGAAACCCAACACCAGCCCTACCCTTACCCTTACCTCAACCCCAACCCTAACCCTAACCCTAACCCTAGCCCATACCCTAACCCTAACCCTAGCCCGAACCCTAACCCTAACCCTAACCCTAACCCTAACCCTAACCTTAGCCCTAAACCTAACCCTTACCCTAGCCCTAGCACTAGCCCTAACCCTAACCCTAACCCAAGCCCTAGCCCTATCCCTATCCCTCGCCCTAGCCCTACCCCTAGCCCTAACCCTAAACCTAACCCTAGCTCTAACCCTAGCCCTAGACCTAACACTCTACCCTAGCCCTAACCCTAACCATAATCCCAATCCTAACCCTAGCCTTAGCCCTAACCATAACCCTAACCCTAACCCCAACCACAACCACAACCAAAATCGAACCCCAACTCCAATCCCATCCCAGAAAATAAGCCTAACCTTGCCCTAACACTAACCCTCACGTTAACCCCAACTCTAACCCCCACCCTAATCCCAATCCTAACCCTAATCCAAACACTAACCCTAACCTTGACACCAACCCTAGCCCTAACCCTAACCCTAACCCTAGCCCTAACCCAGGCCATAACCCTAACCCTAACACTAACAATAACCCTAACCCTAGCCCTAACACTCTCCCTTACCATAACCCTAACCCTACCAAACCCTAACCCTAGCCCTGACCCTAACCCAACCCCTAACACTAACTCTAACACTAAACCTAACCCAAACCCTAACCATAACTTTGACCCTAACCCTAACCCTAAACCTAACCCTAACCCTAGCCCTAACCCTAACCCTTGCCCTAACCCTACACCTAACCCTCACCCTAACCCTAGCGCTAGCCCTGGCCATAGCCCTAGGCCTAGCCCTATCACTAACACTTACCCTAACACAAACCCTAACCCTAACCTTAAAACTAACCCTAACCCTTACCCTAACCCTCACCCTAACCCTATCCCTAACCCTAACCCTAGCCCTAACCGTAACCGTAACCTTAAACCTAACCCTAACCCTAAACCTAACCCTAGCCCTAACCCTAACCCAATCCCTAACCCTAACCCTAACCCTAACCCAAACCATAAACATAACCCTATCCCTAACCCTAACCCTAGCCCTCATTCTAACCCTAACCCTAACCTTACCCTAACCCTAACCCTACCCCAACCCTAACCCTAACCCTAACCCTAGCCCTAACCCAAACCCTACCACTAACCCTAACCCTATCCCTAACCCCAACTCCAACCCCAACCCCAACTAAAACCAAAACCCAACCACAACCATAATGCTCACCCTAACAATAACCCTAACCATAACCCTAGCCCTAACCCTAAACCTAACCCGAACGTTAGCCCTAACCCTAGCCCTAACCCTAACTCTAAACCTAAACCTTAACCTAGCCCTAACCCTTGCAATAGCCATAACCCTAACCCCAACACTAACCCTAACCATAACCCTAGCCCTAGCCCTAACCCTAACCCTAACCCTAACCCTAACCCTAACCCTTACCACAACATGACACCAACACCAACACCAACACCAAACCCAACCCGAACCTAACCCGAACCCGAACCCGATCCCGAACCATAACCCTAACCCTAACCCCCACCCCAACCGCTACCCCAAACCTAACCCTACCCTTGCCCTAACCACCAACACAACCCTAACCCTAAACCATTTATGACCCCGACCCTGACCCCAACCCCGGACCCCAAAGCTAACCCCAACCCGAAACCCAACACCAGCCCTACCCTAACCCTAAACTCAACCCCAACCCTACCCCTAACACTAGCCCATACCCTAACCCTAACCCTAGCCCTAACCCTAAGCCTAAACCTAACCCTTACCCTCACCCTAGTCATAACCCTAACCCAAACCCTAACCATAACCCTAGCCCGAGACCTCAGCGTAACCCTAGCCCTAGCCCTACCCTAGCCCTAGCCCTAACCCTAACGCTAACCCTAACCCTAACCCTAACCCTAGCCATAGCCCAAGCCCTAACCCTAACCCTAACCCTAACCCTAACCCTAAACCTTTTATAATCCCGACCCCAACCCCAACCCCAACTCCGGACCACAATGCTAACTCCAACCCCCACCCCAAACCAAACACCAGCCCTACCCTAACCCTAAAATCAACCCCAACCCTAACCCTAACCCTAGCCCATACCCTAACCCTAACTCTAACCCTAACCCTAACCCTAACCCTAACCCTAACACTACCCTAATCTAACACTAACGGTACCCCTAACCCTAGCCCTAACCCTAACCCTAACCCTAAACCTAAACCTAAACCTAAACCTAACCCTAACCCTAACCCTAGCCCTAACCCTAACCCTAACCCTAACCCTAGCCCTAGCCCTAGCCCTAGCCCTAGCCCTAGCACTAGCCCTAACCCTAACCCTAACCCTAACCCTAGCCCTAGCCCTAGCCCTACCCCTAGACCTAACCCTAAACCAAACCCTAGCTCTAACCCTAGACCTAGCCCTAAAACTCTACCCTAGCCCTAACCCTAACCATAATCCTAATCCTAACCCTAACCCTAGCCCTAGCCCTAGCCCTAGCCCTAACCCTAACCCTAACCCTAACCCTAACCCCAAACACAACCACAACCACAACCGAACCCCAACCCCAATCCCATCCCAGAAACTAACCCTAAAATTGCCCTAACCCTAACCCTCACGTTAACCCCAACTCTGACCCCCACCCTAATCCGAACCCTAACCCTAACCCAAACACTAACCCTAACATTAACACTAAACCTAGCCCTAACCCTAACACTAAACCTAACCCTAACCCTAGCCGTAACCCTAAATCTAACACTAACCAAAACCCGAACACTAACCCCAAACCTAACCCTAACCCTAACCATAACCCTAACCTTACCCAAACCCTAACCCTAACCCTAACCCTAAACCTAACCCTAAACCTAACCCTAACCCCAACCCTAACCATAACCCAAACCCTAACCCTAACCCCAACCCCAACACTAAACTTAACCATAACCCCAACCCTAACCCCAACCCTAACCCTAACCCGAACCCTAAACCTAACACTAACCCTAACCCTAACCCTAACCCTGACCCCAACCCTAACCCTAACCCTAACCCCAAACCTAACCCTCACCCCTACCCCAACCCTAACCCTAACCCTAACCCTAAACTTAACCCAACCCAAACCCTGACACTAACCCTAACCCTAACCCCAACCCGAACCCTAACCCCAGCCCTAACCCCGACCCTAACCCTAACCCTAACCCTGACCCTAACCCTAACCCTAACCCTTACCACTACCCTAACACTAGCCCTAACCCTAACCCTAACCACAACCCTAACCCTAACCCGAACCCTATCCCTAACCTAACCCCAAGCTTAACCCTAACCCTAACCCTAACCCTAACCACTACCCTAACACTAACCCTAACCCTAACCCTAACCCCAACACTAACCCCAAACCTAACCCTAACCCCAACCCGAACCCTAACCCCAACCCTAACCCTAGCCCTAGCACTAGCCCTAAGCCTAAGCCTAACCCTAACCCTAACCCAAGCCCTAGCCCTAGCCCTAGCCCTAGCCCTACCCCTAGCCCTAACCCTAAACCTAACCCTAGGTCTAACCCTAGCCCTAGCCCTAACCCTCTACCCTAGACCGAACCCTAACAATAATCCTAATCCTAACCCTAGCCCTAGCCCTAGCCCTAACCCTAACCCTAACCCTAACCCCAAACACAACCACAACCACAACCGAACCCCAACCCCAATCCCATCCCAGAAACTAACCCTAACCTTGCCCTAACCCTAACCCTCACGTTAACCCCAACTCTAAACCCCACCCTAATCCCAATCCTAACCCTAATCCAAACACTAACCCTAACCGTAACACTAACCCTAGCCCTAACCCTAACCCTAGCCCTAACCCAGGCCATAACCCTAACACTAACCCTAACCCCAACCCTAACCCTAACCCTCTCCCTTACCATAACCCTAACCCTACCAAACCCTAACGCTAGCCCTGACCCTAACCCAACCCCTACCACTAACCCTAACAATAACCCTAACCCAAACCCTAACCATAACTTTATCCCTAACCCTAGCCCTAAACATAACCCTAACCCTAGCCCTAGCCCTAGCCCTAACCCTCACCCTCACCCTAACACTATCCCTAACCCTAACCCTAGCCCTAGCCCTAGCACTAGCCCTAACCCTAATCCTAACCCTAACCCTAGCCCTAGCCCTAGCCCTACCCCTAGACCTAACCCTAAACCAAACCCTAGCTCTAACCCTAGACCTAGCCGTAAAACTCTACCCTAGCCCTAACCCTAACCCTAACCCTGAACCTAACCCTAGCCCTAGCCCTAGACCAAGCTCTAACCCTAACCCTAACCCTAGCCCATACCCTAACCATAACTCTAACCCTAGCCCAACCCCAACCCCGGACCCCAATGCTAACCCCAACCCCAACCCCCACCCCAAACCCAACACCAGCCCTACACTAACCCTAACCTCAACCCCAACCCTAACCCAAACCCTAGCCCATACCCTAACCCTAACTCTAACCCTAACCCTAGCCCTAACCCTAGCCCTCACCCTAGCCCTAGCCCAAGCCCTAAGCCTAAGCCTAACCCTAGCCCTAGCCCTAACCCTAAACATAACCCTAACCCTAGCCCTAGCCCAAGCCCTAAGCCTAAGCCTCACCCTAACCCTAACCCTAGCCCTAGCCCTAGCCCTAGCCCTAACCCTAAACCTAACCCTAGCTCTAACCCTAGCCGTAGCCCTAACTCTCTACCGTAGCCCTAACCCTAACCCTAATCCTAATCCTAACCCTAACCCTAACCCTAACCCTAACCCTAGCCCTAGCCCTAGCCTTAGCCCTAGCCCTAGCCCTAGCCCTAGCCCTAGCCCTAACCTTAACCCCAACCACAACCACAACCACAACCAAACCCCAAACCCAATCCCATCCCAGAAAATAAACCTAACCTTGCCCTAAAACTAACCCTCAACTTAACCCCAACTCTAACCCCCACCCTAATGCCAACCCTAACCCTAACCCAAACACTAACCCTAAACTTAACCCTAACCCTAGGCCTAACCCTAACCCTAAACCTCAGCCCTAACCCTAGCCGTAACCCTAACCCTAACACTAACCAAAACCCTAACACTAACCCTAAACCTAACCCTAACCCTAACCATAACCCTAACCCTAACCCTAACCCTACCCAAACCCTAACCCTAAGCCTAACCCTAGCCCTAACCCTAACCCAACCCCTACCACTAACCCTAACCCTATCCCTAACCCCAACTCCAACCCCAACCCCAACTGAAACCAAAACCCCAACCACAACCATAACACTCACCCTAACAATAACCCTAACCCTAACCCTAGCCCTAACCCTAGCCCTAACCCTAAACCTAACCCGAACCTTAGCCCTAACCCTAGCCCTAACCCTAACCCTAAACCTAAACCTTACCCTAGCCCTAACCCTTGCAATAGACCTAACCCTAACCCTAACCCCAACACTAACCATAACCATAACCCTAGCCCTAGCCCTAACCCTAACCCTAACCCTACCCTTACCCTAAGCTCAAACACAACCCTAACCCTAAACCTTTTACGACCCCGAACCCGGACGCCAATGCTAACCCCAACCCCAACCCCCACCCCAAACCCAACACCAGCCCTACCCTAACCCTAACCTCAAACCCAACCCTAACCCTAACGCTAGCCCATACCCTAACCCTAACTCAAACCCTAACCCTACCCTAACCCTAACCCTAGCCCTAACCCTAACCCTAACCCTAACCCTAACCCTAGCCCTAACCCTAACCCTAACCCTAACCCTAACCCTAGCCCTAGCACTAGACCTAACCCTAGCCCTAACCGTCACCTTAACCTTAACCCTAACCCTAAGCCTAACCCTCTCCCTAACCCTAAACCTAACTGTAACCCTAGCCCAAACCCAAACCCTAGCCCTAACCCTAGCCCTAACCCTAACCCAATCCCTAACACTAACACTAACCCTAACCCAAACCCTAAACATACCCCTATCCCTAACCCTAACCCTAGCCCTCATTCTAACCCTAACCCTAACCCTAACCCTAGCCCTAGCCCTAGCCCTAGCCCTAGCCCAAGCTCTAACACTAACCCTAACCCTAACTTGAGCTCTAACACTAACCATAACCCCAACCCTAGCCCTAACCCTAACCCTAGCCCTAACACTAACTCTAACCCTAGCCCATACCTAACCATAACTCTAACCCTAGCCCTAACCCTAACCCTAACCCTAACCCTAAATCTTTTACAATCCCGACCCCAACCCCAACCCCGGACCCCAATGCTAACCCCAACCCTAACCCCCACCCCAAACCCAACACTAGTCCTACCCTAACTCTAACCTCAACCCCAACCCTAACCCAAACCCTAGCCCATACCCTAACCCTAACTCTAACCCTAACCCTAGCCCTCATTCTAACCCTAACCCTAGCCCTAGCCCTAACCCTAAACCTAACCCTAGCCCTAGCCCTAACCCTAACCCTTACCCTAACCCTAACCCTAGCCCTAGCACTAGCCCTAAGCCTAAGCCTAAGCCTAAGCCTAACCCTAGCCCTAGCCCTAGCCCTACCCCTAACCCTAAACCTAACCCTAGCTATAACCCTAGCCGTAGCCCTAACCCTCTACCGTAGCCCTAACCCTAACCCTAATCCTAATCCTAATCCTAACCCTAACCCTAACCCTAACCCTAAACAAAACCCTAACCCTAACTCTAACCCTAGCCCTAACCCTCTCCCTAACCATAACCCTAATCCTACCCAAACCCGAACCCTAGCCCTAACCCTAACACAACCCCTACCACTAACCCTAACCCTATCCCTAACCCCAACTCCAACGCCAACGCCAACCCCAACTAAAACCAAAACCCCAACCACAACCGTAACGCTCACCCTAACAATAATCCTAACCCTAACCCTAGCCCTAACCCTAAACCTACCCCGAACCTTAGCCCTAACCCTAGCCCTAACCCTAAACCTAAACCTTACCCTAGCCCTAACCCTTGCAATAGCCCTAACCCTAACCCCAACACTAACCCTAACCGTAATCAAAGCCCTAGCCCTAACCCTAACCCTAACCCTGACCCTAATCCTATCCGGAACCCGAACACGAACCCTAACCCCAACCCCAACCACAACACGACACCAACACCAACAACAACACCAAACCCAACCCTAACCCTAACCCTAACCATAACCTCAACCCCAACCCCAACCATAACGCTAACCCTAAACCTAACCCTAACCCTAACCCTAACCCTAACCCCAACCCCAACCGCTACCCCAAACCTAACCCTACCCTTACCCTAAGCACAAACAGAACCCTAACCCTAAACCATTTACGACCCCGACACCGACCCCAACCCCAGACACCAAAGCTAACCCCAACCCCCACCCCAAACCCAACACCAGCCCTACCCTAACCCTAACCTCAACCCCAACCCTACCCCTAGCCCATACCCTAACCCTAACCCTGACCCTACCCCTAGCCCTAACCCTAGCCCTAACCCTAACCCTCAACCTAAACCTAACCCTTACCCTAACCCTAGCCCTAACCCTGACCCAAACCCTAACCATAACCCTCTCCCTAGCCCTCAGCCTAACCCTAGCCCTAGCCCTAGCCCTAGCCCTAGACCTAACCCTAAACCTAACCCTAAAACTTTTACAATCCCGTCCCCGAACCCAACTTCGGACCCCAATGCTAACCCCAACCCCAACCCCCACCCCAAACCCAACACCAGCCCTACCCTAACCCTAACCCTAACCTCAACCCCAACCCCAACCCTAACCCTAACCCTAACCCTAGCCCATACCCTAACCCTAACTCTAACTCTAACCCTAACCCTAACCCTAACCCTAACCCTAACCCTAGCCCTAACCCTAACCCTAACCCTAGCCCTAGCAATAGCCCTAAGCCTAACCCTAACCCTAACAATAGCCCTAGCCCTAGCCCTAGCCCTACCCCTAGCCCTACCCTAAACCTAACCCTATCTCTAACCCTAGTCCTAGCCCTAAACCTCTACCCTAGCCCTAACCCTAACCCTAATCATAATCATAACCCTAACCCTAGCCCTAGCCCTAACCCTAACCCTTACCCTAACCCCAACCCCAACCCCAACCCCAACCGAATCCCAACCCCAATCCCATCCCAGAAACTAACCCTAAACTTGCGCTAACCCTAACCCTCACGTTAACCCCAACTCTAACCCCCACCCTAATCCCAACCCTAACCCTAATCCAAACACTAACCCTAACCTTAACACTAACCCTAGCCCTAACCCTAACCCTAACCCTAACACTAACACTAACCCTAACCCTAACCCTAACCCTAACCCTAGCCCTAACCCAGGCCATAACCCTAACCCTAATACTAACACTAAGCCTAACCCTAGCCCTAACCCTCTCCCTTACCATAACCCCAACCCTACCCGAACCCTAACCCTAGCCCTGACCCTAGCCCAACCCCTACCACTAACCCTAACCCTAACCCTAACCATAACTTTAACACTAACCCTAACCCCAACCTGAACCGCTACACCAAACCTAACCCTACCCTTACCCTAAACACAAACACAACCCTACCCTAAACCTTTTACGACCCCAACCCCAACCCCAACCCCGAACCCCAAAGCTAACCCCAACCCCCACCCCAAACCCAACACCAGCCCTACCCTAACCCTAACCTAAACCCGAACCCTACCCCTAACCCTAGCCCATACCCTAACCCTAACCCTAACCCTAGCCCTAGCCCTAACCCTAAACCTAAACCTAACACTTACCCTAACCCTAGCCCTAACCCTTACCCAAACCCTAACCATAACCCTAGCCCTCAGCCTAAACCTAGCCCTAGCCCTAGCCCTGGCCCTAGCCCTAACCCGAACCCTAGCCCTACCCCTAGCCCTAGACCTAGCCCTAGCCCTAACCCTAAACCTAACCCTAAACCTTTTACAATCCCGACCCTGACCCCAACTCCGGACCCCAATGCTAACACCAACCCGAAACCCAACACCAGCCCTACCCTTACCCTTACCTCAACCCCAACCCTAACCCTAACCCTAGCCCATACCCTAACCCTAACCCTAGCCCGAACCCTAACCCTAACCCTAACCCTAACCCTAACCTTAGCCCTAAACCTAACCCTTACCCTAGCCCTAGCACTAGCCCTAACCCTAACCCTAACCCTAACCCAAGCCCTAGCCCTATCCCTATCCCTCGCCCTAGCCCTACCCCTAGCCCTAACCCTAAACCTAACCCTAGCTCTAACCCTAGCCCTAGACCTAACACTCTACCCTAGCCCTAACCCTAACCATAATCCCAATCCTAACCCTAGCCTTAGCCCTAACCATAACCCTAACCCTAACCCCAACCACAACCACAACCAAAATCGAACCCCAACTCCAATCCCATCCCAGAAAATAAGCCTAACCTTGCCCTAACACTAACCCTCACGTTAACCCCAACTCTAACCCCCACCCTAATCCCAATCCTAACCCTAATCCAAACACTAACCCTAACCTTGACACCAACCCTAGCCCTAACCCTAACCCTAACCCTAGCCCTAACCCAGGCCATAACCCTAACACTAACACTAACAATAACCCTAACCCTAGCCCTAACACTCTCCCTTACCATAACCCTAACCCTACCAAACCCTAACCCTAGCCCTGACCCTAACCCAACCCCTAACACTAACTCTAACACTAAACCTAACCCAAACCCTAACCATAACTTTGACCCTAACCCTAACCCTAAACCTAACCCTAACCCTAGCCCTAACCCTAACCCTTGCCCTAACCCTACACCTAACCCTCACCCTAACCCTAGCGCTAGCCCTGGCCATAGCCCTAGGCCTAGCCCTATCACTAACACTTACCCTAACACAAACCCTAACCCTAACCTTAAAACTAACCCTAACCCTTACCCTAACCCTCACCCTAACCCTATCCCTAACCCTAACCCTAGCCCTAACCGTAACCGTAACCTTAAACCTAACCCTAACCCTAAACCTAACCCTAGCCCTAACCCTAACCCAATCCCTAACCCTAACCCTAACCCTAACCCAAACCATAAACATAACCCTATCCCTAACCCTAACCCTAGCCCTCATTCTAACCCTAACCCTAACCTTACCCTAACCCTAACCCTACCCCAACCCTAACCCTAACCCTAACCCTAGCCCTAACCCAAACCCTACCACTAACCCTAACCCTATCCCTAACCCCAACTCCAACCCCAACCCCAACTAAAACCAAAACCCAACCACAACCATAATGCTCACCCTAACAATAACCCTAACCATAACCCTAGCCCTAACCCTAAACCTAACCCGAACGTTAGCCCTAACCCTAGCTCTAACCCTAACTCTAAACCTAAACCTTAACCTAGCCCTAACCCTTGCAATAGCCATAACCCTAACCCCAACACTAACCCTAACCATAACCCTAGCCCTAGCCCTAACCCTAACCCTAACCCTAACCCTAACCCTAACCCTTACCACAACATGACACCAACACCAACACCAACACCAAACCCAACCCGAACCTAACCCGAACCCGAACCCGATCCCGAACCATAACCCTAACCCTAACCCCCACCCCAACCGCTACCCCAAACCTAACCCTACCCTTGCCCTAACCACCAACACAACCCTAACCCTAAACCATTTATGACCCCGACCCTGACCCCAACCCCGGACCCCAAAGCTAACCCCAACCCGAAACCCAACACCAGCCCTACCCTAACCCTAAACTCAACCCCAACCCTACCCCTAACACTAGCCCATACCCTAACCCTAACCCTAGCCCTAACCCTAAGCCTAAACCTAACCCTTACCCTCACCCTAGTCATAACCCTAACCCAAACCCTAACCATAACCCTAGCCCGAGACCTCAGCGTAACCCTAGCCCTAGCCCTACCCTAGCCCTAGCCCTAACCCTAACGCTAACCCTAACCCTAACCCTAACCCTAGCCATAGCCCAAGCCCTAACCCTAACCCTAACCCTAACCCTAACCCTAAACCTTTTATAATCCCGACCCCAACCCCAACCCCAACTCCGTACCACAATGCTAACTCCAACCCCCACCCCAAACCAAACACCAGCCCTACCCTAACCCTAAAATCAACCCCAACCCTAACCCTAACCCTAGCCCATACCCTAACCCTAACTCTAACCCTAACCCTAACCCTAACCCTAACCCTAACACTACCCTAATCTAACACTAACGGTACCCCTAACCCTAGCCCTAACCCTAACCCTAACCCTAAACCTAAACCTAAACCTAAACCTAAACCTAACCCTAACCCTAACCCTAGCCCTAACCCTAACCCTAACCCTAACCCTAGCCCTAGCCCTAGCCCTAGCCCTAGCCCTAGCACTAGCCCTAACCCTAACCCTAACCCTAACCCTAGCCCTAGCCCTAGCCCTACCCCTAGACCTAACCCTAAACCAAACCCTAGCTCTAACCCTAGACCTAGCCCTAAAACTCTACCCTAGCCCTAACCCTAACCATAATCCTAATCCTAACCCTAACCCTAGCCCTAGCCCTAGCCCTAACCCTAACCCTAACCCTAACCCTAACCCCAAACACAACCACAACCACAACCGAACCCCAACCCCAATCCCATCCCAGAAACTAACCCTAAAATTGCCCTAACCCTAACCCTCACGTTAACCCCAACTCTGACCCCCACCCTAATCCGAACCCTAACCCTAACCCAAACACTAACCCTAACATTAACACTAAACCTAGCCCTAACCCTAACACTAAACCTAACCCTAACCCTAGCCGTAACCCTAAATCTAACACTAACCAAAACCCGAACACTAACCCCAAACCTAACCCTAACCCTAACCATAACCCTAACCTTACCCAAACCCTAACCCTAACCCTAACCCTAAACCTAACCCTAAACCTAACCCTAACCCCAACCCTAACCATAACCCAAACCCTAACCCTAACCCCAACCCCAACACTAAACTTAACCATAACCCCAACCCTAACCCCAACCCTAACCCTAACCCGAACCCTAAACCTAACACTAACCCTAACCCTAACCCTAACCCTGACCCCAACCCTAACCCTAACCCTAACCCCAAACCTAACCCTCACCCCTACCCCAACCCTAACCCTAACCCTAACCCTAAACTTAACCCAACCCAAACCCTGACACTAACCCTAACCCTAACCCCAACCCGAACCCTAACCCCAGCCCTAACCCCGACCCTAACCCTAACCCTAACCCTGACCCTAACCCTAACCCTAACCCTTACCACTACCCTAACACTAGCCCTAACCCTAACCCTAACCACAACCCTAACCCTAACCCGAACCCTATCCCTAACCTAACCCCAAGCTTAACCCTAACCCTAACCCTAACCCTAACCACTACCCTAACACTAACCCTAACCCTAACCCTAACCCCAACACTAACCCCAAACCTAACCCTAACCCCAACCCGAACCCTAACCCCAACCCTAACCCTAGCCCTAGCACTAGCCCTAAGCCTAAGCCTAACCCTAACCCTAACCCAAGCCCTAGCCCTAGCCCTAGCCCTAGCCCTACCCCTAGCCCTAACCCTAAACCTAACCCTAGGTCTAACCCTAGCCCTAGCCCTAACCCTCTACCCTAGACCGAACCCTAACAATAATCCTAATCCTAACCCTAGCCCTAGCCCTAGCCCTAACCCTAACCCTAACCCTAACCCCAAACACAACCACAACCACAACCGAACCCCAACCCCAATCCCATCCCAGAAACTAACCCTAACCTTGCCCTAACCCTAACCCTCACGTTAACCCCAACTCTAAACCCCACCCTAATCCCAATCCTAACCCTAATCCAAACACTAACCCTAACCGTAACACTAACCCTAGCCCTAACCCTAACCCTAGCCCTAACCCAGGCCATAACCCTAACACTAACCCTAACCCCAACCCTAACCCTAACCCTCTCCCTTACCATAACCCTAACCCTACCAAACCCTAACGCTAGCCCTGACCCTAACCCAACCCCTACCACTAACCCTAACAATAACCCTAACCCAAACCCTAACCATAACTTTATCCCTAACCCTAGCCCTAAACATAACCCTAACCCTAGCCCTAGCCCTAGCCCTAACCCTCACCCTCACCCTAACACTATCCCTAACCCTAACCCTAGCCCTAGCCCTAGCACTAGCCCTAACCCTAATCCTAACCCTAACCCTAACCCTAGCCCTAGCCCTAGCCCTACCCCTAGACCTAACCCTAAACCAAACCCTAGCTCTAACCCTAGACCTAGCCGTAAAACTCTACCCTAGCCCTAACCCTAACCCTAACCCTGAACCTAACCCTAGCCCTAGCCCTAGACCAAGCTCTAACCCTAACCCTAACCCTAGCCCATACCCTAACCATAACTCTAACCCTAGCCCAACCCCAACCCCGGACCCCAATGCTAACCCCAACCCCAACCCCCACCCCAAACCCAACACCAGCCCTACACTAACCCTAACCTCAACCCCAACCCTAACCCAAACCCTAGCCCATACCCTAACCCTAACTCTAACCCTAACCCTAGCCCTAACCCTAGCCCTCACCCTAGCCCTAGCCCAAGCCCTAAGCCTAAGCCTAACCCTAGCCCTAGCCCTAACCCTAAACATAACCCTAACCCTAGCCCTAGCCCAAGCCCTAAGCCTAAGCCTCACCCTAACCCTAACCCTAGCCCTAGCCCTAGCCCTAGCCCTAACCCTAAACCTAACCCTAGCTCTAACCCTAGCCGTAGCCCTAACTCTCTACCGTAGCCCTAACCCTAACCCTAATCCTAATCCTAACCCTAACCCTAACCCTAACCCTAACCCTAGCCCTAGCCCTAGCCTTAGCCCTAGCCCTAGCCCTAGCCCTAGCCCTAGCCCTAACCTTAACCCCAACCACAACCACAACCACAACCAAACCCCAAACCCAATCCCATCCCAGAAAATAAACCTAACCTTGCCCTAAAACTAACCCTCAACTTAACCCCAACTCTAACCCCCACCCTAATGCCAACCCTAACCCTAACCCAAACACTAACCCTAAACTTAACCCTAACCCTAGGCCTAACCCTAACCCTAAACCTCAGCCCTAACCCTAGCCGTAACCCTAACCCTAACACTAACCAAAACCCTAACACTAACCCTAAACCTAACCCTAACCCTAACCATAACCCTAACCCTAACCCTAACCCTACCCAAACCCTAACCCTAAGCCTAACCCTAGCCCTAACCCTAACCCAACCCCTACCACTAACCCTAACCCTATCCCTAACCCCAACTCCAACCCCAACCCCAACTGAAACCAAAACCCCAACCACAACCATAACACTCACCCTAACAATAACCCTAACCCTAACCCTAGCCCTAACCCTAGCCCTAACCCTAAACCTAACCCGAACCTTAGCCCTAACCCTAGCCCTAACCCTAACCCTAAACCTAAACCTTACCCTAGCCCTAACCCTTGCAATAGACCTAACCCTAACCCTAACCCCAACACTAACCATAACCATAACCCTAGCCCTAGCCCTAACCCTAACCCTAACCCTACCCTTACCCTAAGCTCAAACACAACCCTAACCCTAAACCTTTTACGACCCCGAACCCGGACGCCAATGCTAACCCCAACCCCAACCCCCACCCCAAACCCAACACCAGCCCTACCCTAACCCTAACCTCAAACCCAACCCTAACCCTAACGCTAGCCCATACCCTAACCCTAACTCAAACCCTAACCCTACCCTAACCCTAACCCTAGCCCTAACCCTAACCCTAACCCTAACCCTAGCCCTAACCCTAACCCTAACCCTAACCCTAACCCTAGCCCTAGCACTAGACCTAACCCTAGCCCTAACCGTCACCTTAACCTTAACCCTAACCCTAAGCCTAACCCTCTCCCTAACCCTAAACCTAACTGTAACCCTAGCCCAAACCCAAACCCTAGCCCTAACCCTAGCCCTAACCCTAACCCAATCCCTAACACTAACACTAACCCTAACCCAAACCCTAAACATACCCCTATCCCTAACCCTAACCCTAGCCCTCATTCTAACCCTAACCCTAACCCTAACCCTAGCCCTAGCCCTAGCCCTAGCCCTAGCCCAAGCTCTAACACTAACCCTAACCCTAACTTGAGCTCTAACACTAACCATAACCCCAACCCTAGCCCTAACCCTAACCCTAGCCCTAACACTAACCCTAACCCTAGCCCATACCTAACCATAACTCTAACCCTAGCCCTAACCCTAACCCTAACCCTAACCCTAAATCTTTTACAATCCCGACCCCAACCCCAACCCCGGACCCCAATGCTAACCCCAACCCTAACCCCCACCCCAAACCCAACACTAGTCCTACCCTAACTCTAACCTCAACCCCAACCCTAACCCAAACCCTAGCCCATACCCTAACCCTAACTCTAACCCTAACCCTAGCCCTCATTCTAACCCTAACCCTAGCCCTAGCCCTAACCCTAAACCTAACCCTAGCCCTAGCCCTAACCCTAACCCTTACCCTAACCCTAACCCTAACCCTAGCCCTAGCACTAGCCCTAAGCCTAAGCCTAAGCCTAAGCCTAACCCTAGCCCTAGCCCTAGCCCTACCCCTAACCCTAAACCTAACCCTAGCTATAACCCTAGCCGTAGCCCTAACCCTCTACCGTAGCCCTAACCCTAACCCTAATCCTAATCCTAATCCTAACCCTAACCCTAACCCTAACCCTAAACAAAACCCTAACCCTAACTCTAACCCTAGCCCTAACCCTCTCCCTAACCATAACCCTAATCCTACCCAAACCCGAACCCTAGCCCTAACCCTAACACAACCCCTACCACTAACCCTAACCCTATCCCTAACCCCAACTCCAACGCCAACGCCAACCCCAACTAAAACCAAAACCCCAACCACAACCGTAACGCTCACCCTAACAATAATCCTAACCCTAACCCTAGCCCTAACCCTAAACCTACCCCGAACCTTAGCCCTAACCCTAGCCCTAACCCTAAACCTAAACCTTACCCTAGCCCTAACCCTTGCAATAGCCCTAACCCTAACCCCAACACTAACCCTAACCGTAATCAAAGCCCTAGCCCTAACCCTAACCCTAACCCTGACCCTAATCCTATCCGGAACCCGAACACGAACCCTAACCCCAACCCCAACCACAACACGACACCAACACCAACAACAACACCAAACCCAACCCTAACCCTAACCCTAACCATAACCTCAACCCCAACCCCAACCATAACGCTAACCCTAAACCTAACCCTAACCCTAACCCTAACCCTAACCCCAACCCCAACCGCTACCCCAAACCTAACCCTACCCTTACCCTAAGCACAAACAGAACCCTAACCCTAAACCATTTACGACCCCGACACCGACCCCAACCCCAGACACCAAAGCTAACCCCAACCCCCACCCCAAACCCAACACCAGCCCTACCCTAACCCTAACCTCAACCCCAACCCTACCCCTAGCCCATACCCTAACCCTAACCCTGACCCTACCCCTAGCCCTAACCCTAGCCCTAACCCTAACCCTCAACCTAAACCTAACCCTTACCCTAACCCTAGCCCTAACCCTGACCCAAACCCTAACCATAACCCTCTCCCTAGCCCTCAGCCTAACCCTAGCCCTAGCCCTAGCCCTAGCCCTAGACCTAACCCTAAACCTAACCCTAAAACTTTTACAATCCCGTCCCCGAACCCAACTTCGGACCCCAATGCTAACCCCAACCCCAACCCCCACCCCAAACCCAACACCAGCCCTACCCTAACCCTAACCCTAACCTCAACCCCAACCCCAACCCTAACCCTAACCCTAACCCTAGCCCATACCCTAACCCTAACTCTAACTCTAACCCTAACCCTAACCCTAACCCTAACCCTAACCCTAGCCCTAACCCTAACCCTAACCCTAGCCCTAGCAATAGCCCTAAGCCTAACCCTAACCCTAACAATAGCCCTAGCCCTAGCCCTAGCCCTACCCCTAGCCCTACCCTAAACCTAACCCTATCTCTAACCCTAGTCCTAGCCCTAAACCTCTACCCTAGCCCTAACCCTAACCCTAATCATAATCATAACCCTAACCCTAGCCCTAGCCCTAACCCTAACCCTTACCCTAACCCCAACCCCAACCCCAACCCCAACCGAATCCCAACCCCAATCCCATCCCAGAAACTAACCCTAAACTTGCGCTAACCCTAACCCTCACGTTAACCCCAACTCTAACCCCCACCCTAATCCCAACCCTAACCCTAATCCAAACACTAACCCTAACCTTAACACTAACCCTAGCCCTAACCCTAACCCTAACCCTAACACTAACACTAACCCTAACCCTAACCCTAACCCTAACCCTAGCCCTAACCCAGGCCATAACCCTAACCCTAATACTAACACTAAGCCTAACCCTAGCCCTAACCCTCTCCCTTACCATAACCCCAACCCTACCCGAACCCTAACCCTAGCCCTGACCCTAGCCCAACCCCTACCACTAACCCTAACCCTAACCCTAACCATAACTTTAACACTAACCCTAACCCCAACCTGAACCGCTACACCAAACCTAACCCTACCCTTACCCTAAACACAAACACAACCCTACCCTAAACCTTTTACGACCCCAACCCCAACCCCAACCCCGAACCCCAAAGCTAACCCCAACCCCCACCCCAAACCCAACACCAGCCCTACCCTAACCCTAACCTAAACCCGAACCCTACCCCTAACCCTAGCCCATACCCTAACCCTAACCCTAACCCTAGCCCTAGCCCTAACCCTAAACCTAAACCTAACACTTACCCTAACCCTAGCCCTAACCCTTACCCAAACCCTAACCATAACCCTAGCCCTCAGCCTAAACCTAGCCCTAGCCCTAGCCCTGGCCCTAGCCCTAACCCGAACCCTAGCCCTACCCCTAGCCCTAGACCTAGCCCTAGCCCTAACCCTAAACCTAACCCTAAACCTTTTACAATCCCGACCCTGACCCCAACTCCGGACCCCAATGCTAACACCAACCCGAAACCCAACACCAGCCCTACCCTTACCCTTACCTCAACCCCAACCCTAACCCTAACCCTAGCCCATACCCTAACCCTAACCCTAGCCCGAACCCTAACCCTAACCCTAACCCTAACCCTAACCTTAGCCCTAAACCTAACCCTTACCCTAGCCCTAGCACTAGCCCTAACCCTAACCCTAACCCTAACCCAAGCCCTAGCCCTATCCCTATCCCTCGCCCTAGCCCTACCCCTAGCCCTAACCCTAAACCTAACCCTAGCTCTAACCCTAGCCCTAGACCTAACACTCTACCCTAGCCCTAACCCTAACCATAATCCCAATCCTAAC
This sequence comes from Heloderma suspectum, assembly GCF_057233095.1. Lineage (NCBI taxonomy): Eukaryota > Metazoa > Chordata > Lepidosauria > Squamata > Helodermatidae > Heloderma > Heloderma suspectum. Next base: position 23,337,058 of record NC_139474.1, on the reverse strand, counting down.
CCTAGCCTTAGCCCTAACCATAACCCTAACCCTAACCCCAACCACAACCACAACCAAAATCGAACCCCAACTCCAATCCCATCCCAGAAAATAAGCCTAACCTTGCCCTAACACTAACCCTCACGTTAACCCCAACTCTAACCCCCACCCTAATCCCAATCCTAACCCTAATCCAAACACTAACCCTAACCTTGACACCAACCCTAGCCCTAACCCTAACCCTAACCCTAGCCCTAACCCAGGCCATAACCCTAACACTAACACTAACAATAACCCTAACCCTAGCCCTAACACTCTCCCTTACCATAACCCTAACCCTACCAAACCCTAACCCTAGCCCTGACCCTAACCCAACCCCTAACACTAACTCTAACACTAAACCTAACCCAAACCCTAACCATAACTTTGACCCTAACCCTAACCCTAAACCTAACCCTAACCCTAGCCCTAACCCTAACCCTTGCCCTAACCCTACACCTAACCCTCACCCTAACCCTAGCGCTAGCCCTGGCCATAGCCCTAGGCCTAGCCCTATCACTAACACTTACCCTAACACAAACCCTAACCCTAACCTTAAAACTAACCCTAACCCTTACCCTAACCCTCACCCTAACCCTATCCCTAACCCTAACCCTAGCCCTAACCGTAACCGTAACCTTAAACCTAACCCTAACCCTAAACCTAACCCTAGCCCTAACCCTAACCCAATCCCTAACCCTAACCCTAACCCTAACCCAAACCATAAACATAACCCTATCCCTAACCCTAACCCTAGCCCTCATTCTAACCCTAACCCTAACCTTACCCTAACCCTAACCCTACCCCAACCCTAACCCTAACCCTAACCCTAGCCCTAACCCAAACCCTACCACTAACCCTAACCCTATCCCTAACCCCAACTCCAACCCCAACCCCAACTAAAACCAAAACCCAACCACAACCATAATGCTCACCCTAACAATAACCCTAACCATAACCCTAGCCCTAACCCTAAACCTAACCCGAACGTTAGCCCTAACCCTAGCTCTAACCCTAACTCTAAACCTAAACCTTAACCTAGCCCTAACCCTTGCAATAGCCATAACCCTAACCCCAACACTAACCCTAACCATAACCCTAGCCCTAGCCCTAACCCTAACCCTAACCCTAACCCTAACCCTAACCCTTACCACAACATGACACCAACACCAACACCAACACCAAACCCAACCCGAACCTAACCCGAACCCGAACCCGATCCCGAACCATAACCCTAACCCTAACCCCCACCCCAACCGCTACCCCAAACCTAACCCTACCCTTGCCCTAACCACCAACACAACCCTAACCCTAAACCATTTATGACCCCGACCCTGACCCCAACCCCGGACCCCAAAGCTAACCCCAACCCGAAACCCAACACCAGCCCTACCCTAACCCTAAACTCAACCCCAACCCTACCCCTAACACTAGCCCATACCCTAACCCTAACCCTAGCCCTAACCCTAAGCCTAAACCTAACCCTTACCCTCACCCTAGTCATAACCCTAACCCAAACCCTAACCATAACCCTAGCCCGAGACCTCAGCGTAACCCTAGCCCTAGCCCTACCCTAGCCCTAGCCCTAACCCTAACGCTAACCCTAACCCTAACCCTAACCCTAGCCATAGCCCAAGCCCTAACCCTAACCCTAACCCTAACCCTAACCCTAAACCTTTTATAATCCCGACCCCAACCCCAACCCCAACTCCGTACCACAATGCTAACTCCAACCCCCACCCCAAACCAAACACCAGCCCTACCCTAACCCTAAAATCAACCCCAACCCTAACCCTAACCCTAGCCCATACCCTAACCCTAACTCTAACCCTAACCCTAACCCTAACCCTAACCCTAACACTACCCTAATCTAACACTAACGGTACCCCTAACCCTAGCCCTAACCCTAACCCTAACCCTAAACCTAAACCTAAACCTAAACCTAAACCTAACCCTAACCCTAACCCTAGCCCTAACCCTAACCCTAACCCTAACCCTAGCCCTAGCCCTAGCCCTAGCCCTAGCCCTAGCACTAGCCCTAACCCTAACCCTAACCCTAACCCTAGCCCTAGCCCTAGCCCTACCCCTAGACCTAACCCTAAACCAAACCCTAGCTCTAACCCTAGACCTAGCCCTAAAACTCTACCCTAGCCCTAACCCTAACCATAATCCTAATCCTAACCCTAACCCTAGCCCTAGCCCTAGCCCTAACCCTAACCCTAACCCTAACCCTAACCCCAAACACAACCACAACCACAACCGAACCCCAACCCCAATCCCATCCCAGAAACTAACCCTAAAATTGCCCTAACCCTAACCCTCACGTTAACCCCAACTCTGACCCCCACCCTAATCCGAACCCTAACCCTAACCCAAACACTAACCCTAACATTAACACTAAACCTAGCCCTAACCCTAACACTAAACCTAACCCTAACCCTAGCCGTAACCCTAAATCTAACACTAACCAAAACCCGAACACTAACCCCAAACCTAACCCTAATCCTAACCATAACCCTAACCTTACCCAAACCCTAACCCTAACCCTAACCCTAAACCTAACCCTAAACCTAACCCTAACCCCAACCCTAACCATAACCCAAACCCTAACCCTAACCCCAACCCCAACACTAAACTTAACCATAACCCCAACCCTAACCCCAACCCTAACCCTAACCCGAACCCTAAACCTAACACTAACCCTAACCCTAACCCTAACCCTGACCCCAACCCTAACCCTAACCCTAACCCCAAACCTAACCCTCACCCCTACCCCAACCCTAACCCTAACCCTAACCCTAAACTTAACCCAACCCAAACCCTGACACTAACCCTAACCCTAACCCCAACCCGAACCCTAACCCCAGCCCTAACCCCGACCCTAACCCTAACCCTAACCCTGACCCTAACCCTAACCCTAACCCTTACCACTACCCTAACACTAGCCCTAACCCTAACCCTAACCACAACCCTAACCCTAACCCGAACCCTATCCCTAACCTAACCCCAAGCTTAACCCTAACCCTAACCCTAACCCTAACCACTACCCTAACACTAACCCTAACCCTAACCCTAACCCCAACACTAACCCCAAACCTAACCCTAACCCCAACCCGAACCCTAACCCCAACCCTAACCCTAGCCCTAGCACTAGCCCTAAGCCTAAGCCTAACCCTAACCCTAACCCAAGCCCTAGCCCTAGCCCTAGCCCTAGCCCTACCCCTAGCCCTAACCCTAAACCTAACCCTAGGTCTAACCCTAGCCCTAGCCCTAACCCTCTACCCTAGACCGAACCCTAACAATAATCCTAATCCTAACCCTAGCCCTAGCCCTAGCCCTAACCCTAACCCTAACCCTAACCCCAAACACAACCACAACCACAACCGAACCCCAACCCCAATCCCATCCCAGAAACTAACCCTAACCTTGCCCTAACCCTAACCCTCACGTTAACCCCAACTCTAAACCCCACCCTAATCCCAATCCTAACCCTAATCCAAACACTAACCCTAACCGTAACACTAACCCTAGCCCTAACCCTAACCCTAGCCCTAACCCAGGCCATAACCCTAACACTAACCCTAACCCCAACCCTAACCCTAACCCTCTCCCTTACCATAACCCTAACCCTACCAAACCCTAACGCTAGCCCTGACCCTAACCCAACCCCTACCACTAACCCTAACAATAACCCTAACCCAAACCCTAACCATAACTTTATCCCTAACCCTAGCCCTAAACATAACCCTAACCCTAGCCCTAGCCCTAGCCCTAACCCTCACCCTCACCCTAACACTATCCCTAACCCTAACCCTAGCCCTAGCCCTAGCACTAGCCCTAACCCTAATCCTAACCCTAACCCTAACCCTAGCCCTAGCCCTAGCCCTACCCCTAGACCTAACCCTAAACCAAACCCTAGCTCTAACCCTAGACCTAGCCGTAAAACTCTACCCTAGCCCTAACCCTAACCCTAACCCTGAACCTAACCCTAGCCCTAGCCCTAGACCAAGCTCTAACCCTAACCCTAACCCTAGCCCATACCCTAACCATAACTCTAACCCTAGCCCAACCCCAACCCCGGACCCCAATGCTAACCCCAACCCCAACCCCCACCCCAAACCCAACACCAGCCCTACACTAACCCTAACCTCAACCCCAACCCTAACCCAAACCCTAGCCCATACCCTAACCCTAACTCTAACCCTAACCCTAGCCCTAACCCTAGCCCTCACCCTAGCCCTAGCCCAAGCCCTAAGCCTAAGCCTAACCCTAGCCCTAGCCCTAACCCTAAACATAACCCTAACCCTAGCCCTAGCCCAAGCCCTAAGCCTAAGCCTCACCCTAACCCTAACCCTAGCCCTAGCCCTAGCCCTAGCCCTAACCCTAAACCTAACCCTAGCTCTAACCCTAGCCGTAGCCCTAACTCTCTACCGTAGCCCTAACCCTAACCCTAATCCTAATCCTAACCCTAACCCTAACCCTAACCCTAACCCTAGCCCTAGCCCTAGCCTTAGCCCTAGCCCTAGCCCTAGCCCTAGCCCTAGCCCTAACCTTAACCCCAACCACAACCACAACCACAACCAAACCCCAAACCCAATCCCATCCCAGAAAATAAACCTAACCTTGCCCTAAAACTAACCCTCAACTTAACCCCAACTCTAACCCCCACCCTAATGCCAACCCTAACCCTAACCCAAACACTAACCCTAAACTTAACCCTAACCCTAGGCCTAACCCTAACCCTAAACCTCAGCCCTAACCCTAGCCGTAACCCTAACCCTAACACTAACCAAAACCCTAACACTAACCCTAAACCTAACCCTAACCCTAACCATAACCCTAACCCTAACCCTAACCCTACCCAAACCCTAACCCTAAGCCTAACCCTAGCCCTAACCCTAACCCAACCCCTACCACTAACCCTAACCCTATCCCTAACCCCAACTCCAACCCCAACCCCAACTGAAACCAAAACCCCAACCACAACCATAACACTCACCCTAACAATAACCCTAACCCTAACCCTAGCCCTAACCCTAGCCCTAACCCTAAACCTAACCCGAACCTTAGCCCTAACCCTAGCCCTAACCCTAACCCTAAACCTAAACCTTACCCTAGCCCTAACCCTTGCAATAGACCTAACCCTAACCCTAACCCCAACACTAACCATAACCATAACCCTAGCCCTAGCCCTAACCCTAACCCTAACCCTACCCTTACCCTAAGCTCAAACACAACCCTAACCCTAAACCTTTTACGACCCCGAACCCGGACGCCAATGCTAACCCCAACCCCAACCCCCACCCCAAACCCAACACCAGCCCTACCCTAACCCTAACCTCAAACCCAACCCTAACCCTAACGCTAGCCCATACCCTAACCCTAACTCAAACCCTAACCCTACCCTAACCCTAACCCTAGCCCTAACCCTAACCCTAACCCTAACCCTAGCCCTAACCCTAACCCTAACCCTAACCCTAACCCTAGCCCTAGCACTAGACCTAACCCTAGCCCTAACCGTCACCTTAACCTTAACCCTAACCCTAAGCCTAACCCTCTCCCTAACCCTAAACCTAACTGTAACCCTAGCCCAAACCCAAACCCTAGCCCTAACCCTAGCCCTAACCCTAACCCAATCCCTAACACTAACACTAACCCTAACCCAAACCCTAAACATACCCCTATCCCTAACCCTAACCCTAGCCCTCATTCTAACCCTAACCCTAACCCTAACCCTAGCCCTAGCCCTAGCCCTAGCCCTAGCCCAAGCTCTAACACTAACCCTAACCCTAACTTGAGCTCTAACACTAACCATAACCCCAACCCTAGCCCTAACCCTAACCCTAGCCCTAACACTAACCCTAACCCTAGCCCATACCTAACCATAACTCTAACCCTAGCCCTAACCCTAACCCTAACCCTAACCCTAAATCTTTTACAATCCCGACCCCAACCCCAACCCCGGACCCCAATGCTAACCCCAACCCTAACCCCCACCCCAAACCCAACACTAGTCCTACCCTAACTCTAACCTCAACCCCAACCCTAACCCAAACCCTAGCCCATACCCTAACCCTAACTCTAACCCTAACCCTAGCCCTCATTCTAACCCTAACCCTAGCCCTAGCCCTAACCCTAAACCTAACCCTAGCCCTAGCCCTAACCCTAACCCTTACCCTAACCCTAACCCTAACCCTAGCCCTAGCACTAGCCCTAAGCCTAAGCCTAAGCCTAAGCCTAACCCTAGCCCTAGCCCTAGCCCTACCCCTAACCCTAAACCTAACCCTAGCTATAACCCTAGCCGTAGCCCTAACCCTCTACCGTAGCCCTAACCCTAACCCTAATCCTAATCCTAATCCTAACCCTAACCCTAACCCTAAACAAAACCCTAACCCTAACTCTAACCCTAGCCCTAACCCTCTCCCTAACCATAACCCTAATCCTACCCAAACCCGAACCCTAGCCCTAACCCTAACACAACCCCTACCACTAACCCTAACCCTATCCCTAACCCCAACTCCAACGCCAACGCCAACCCCAACTAAAACCAAAACCCCAACCACAACCGTAACGCTCACCCTAACAATAATCCTAACCCTAACCCTAGCCCTAACCCTAAACCTACCCCGAACCTTAGCCCTAACCCTAGCCCTAACCCTAAACCTAAACCTTACCCTAGCCCTAACCCTTGCAATAGCCCTAACCCTAACCCCAACACTAACCCTAACCGTAATCAAAGCCCTAGCCCTAACCCTAACCCTAACCCTGACCCTAATCCTATCCGGAACCCGAACACGAACCCTAACCCCAACCCCAACCACAACACGACACCAACACCAACAACAACACCAAACCCAACCCTAACCCTAACCCTAACCATAACCTCAACCCCAACCCCAACCATAACGCTAACCCTAAACCTAACCCTAACCCTAACCCTAACCCCAACCCCAACCGCTACCCCAAACCTAACCCTACCCTTACCCTAAGCACAAACAGAACCCTAACCCTAAACCATTTACGACCCCGACACCGACCCCAACCCCAGACACCAAAGCTAACCCCAACCCCCACCCCAAACCCAACACCAGCCCTAACATAACCCTAACCTCAACCCCAACCCTACCCCTAGCCCATACCCTAACCCTAACCCTGACCCTACCCCTAGCCCTAACCCTAGCCCTAACCCTAACCCTCAACCTAAACCTAACCCTTACCCTAACCCTAGCCCTAACCCTGACCCAAACCCTAACCATAACCCTCTCCCTAGCCCTCAGCCTAACCCTAGCCCTAGCCCTAGCCCTAGCCCTAGACCTAACCCTAAACCTAACCCTAAAACTTTTACAATCCCGTCCCCGAACCCAACTTCGGACCCCAATGCTAACCCCAACCCCAACCCCCACCCCAAACCCAACACCAGCCCTACCCTAACCCTAACCCTAACCTCAACCCCAACCCCAACCCTAACCCTAACCCTAACCCTAGCCCATACCCTAACCCTAACTCTAACTCTAACCCTAACCCTAACCCTAACCCTAGCCCTAACCCTAACCCTAACCCTAGCCCTAGCAATAGCCCTAAGCCTAACCCTAACCCTAACAATAGCCCTAGCCCTAGCCCTAGCCCTACCCCTAGCCCTACCCTAAACCTAACCCTATCTCTAACCCTAGTCCTAGCCCTAAACCTCTACCCTAGCCCTAACCCTAACCCTAATCATAATCATAACCCTAACCCTAGCCCTAGCCCTAACCCTAACCCTTACCCTAACCCCAACCCCAACCCCAACCCCAACCGAATCCCAACCCCAATCCCATCCCAGAAACTAACCCTAAACTTGCGCTAACCCTAACCCTCACGTTAACCCCAACTCTAACCCCCACCCTAATCCCAACCCTAACCCTAATCCAAACACTAACCCTAACCTTAACACTAACCCTAGCCCTAACCCTAACCCTAACCCTAACACTAACACTAACCCTAACCCTAACCCTAACCCTAACCCTAGCCCTAACCCAGGCCATAACCCTAACCCTAATACTAACACTAAGCCTAACCCTAGCCCTAACCCTCTCCCTTACCATAACCCCAACCCTACCCGAACCCTAACCCTAGCCCTGACCCTAGCCCAACCCCTACCACTAACCCTAACCCTAACCCTAACCATAACTTTAACACTAACCCTAACCCCAACCTGAACCGCTACACCAAACCTAACCCTACCCTTACCCTAAACACAAACACAACCCTACCCTAAACCTTTTACGACCCCAACCCCAACCCCAACCCCGAACCCCAAAGCTAACCCCAACCCCCACCCCAAACCCAACACCAGCCCTACCCTAACCCTAACCTAAACCCGAACCCTACCCCTAACCCTAGCCCATACCCTAACCCTAACCCTAACCCTAGCCCTAGCCCTAACCCTAAACCTAAACCTAACACTTACCCTAACCCTAGCCCTAACCCTTACCCAAACCCTAACCATAACCCTAGCCCTCAGCCTAAACCTAGCCCTAGCCCTAGCCCTGGCCCTAGCCCTAACCCGAACCCTAGCCCTACCCCTAGCCCTAGACCTAGCCCTAGCCCTAACCCTAAACCTAACCCTAAACCTTTTACAATCCCGACCCTGACCCCAACTCCGGACCCCAATGCTAACACCAACCCGAAACCCAACACCAGCCCTACCCTTACCCTTACCTCAACCCCAACCCTAACCCTAACCCTAGCCCATACCCTAACCCTAACCCTAGCCCGAACCCTAACCCTAACCCTAACCCTAACCCTAACCCTAACCTTAGCCCTAAACCTAACCCTTACCCTAGCCCTAGCACTAGCCCTAACCCTAACCCTAACCCTAACCCAAGCCCTAGCCCTATCCCTATCCCTCGCCCTAGCCCTACCCCTAGCCCTAACCCTAAACCTAACCCTAGCTCTAACCCTAGCCCTAGACCTAACACTCTACCCTAGCCCTAACCCTAACCATAATCCCAATCCTAACCCTAGCCTTAGCCCTAACCATAACCCTAACCCTAACCCCAACCACAACCACAACCAAAATCGAACCCCAACTCCAATCCCATCCCAGAAAATAAGCCTAACCTTGCCCTAACACTAACCCTCACGTTAACCCCAACTCTAACCCCCACCCTAATCCCAATCCTAACCCTAATCCAAACACTAACCCTAACCTTGACACCAACCCTAGCCCTAACCCTAACCCTAACCCTAGCCCTAACCCAGGCCATAACCCTAACCCTAACACTAACAATAACCCTAACCCTAGCCCTAACACTCTCCCTTACCATAACCCTAACCCTACCAAACCCTAACCCTAGCCCTGACCCTAACCCAACCCCTAACACTAACTCTAACACTAAACCTAACCCAAACCCTAACCATAACTTTGACCCTAACCCTAACCCTAAACCTAACCCTAACCCTAGCCCTAACCCTAACCCTTGCCCTAACCCTACACCTAACCCTCACCCTAACCCTAGCGCTAGCCCTGGCCATAGCCCTAGGCCTAGCCCTATCACTAACACTTACCCTAACACAAACCCTAACCCTAACCTTAAAACTAACCCTAACCCTTACCCTAACCCTCACCCTAACCCTATCCCTAACCCTAACCCTAGCCCTAACCGTAACCGTAACCTTAAACCTAACCCTAACCCTAAACCTAACCCTAGCCCTAACCCTAACCCAATCCCTAACCCTAACCCTAACCCTAACCCAAACCATAAACATAACCCTATCCCTAACCCTAACCCTAGCCCTCATTCTAACCCTAACCCTAACCTTACCCTAACCCTAACCCTACCCCAACCCTAACCCTAACCCTAACCCTAGCCCTAACCCAAACCCTACCACTAACCCTAACCCTATCCCTAACCCCAACTCCAACCCCAACCCCAACTAAAACCAAAACCCAACCACAACCATAATGCTCACCCTAACAATAACCCTAACCATAACCCTAGCCCTAACCCTAAACCTAACCCGAACGTTAGCCCTAACCCTAGCCCTAACCCTAACTCTAAACCTAAACCTTAACCTAGCCCTAACCCTTGCAATAGCCATAACCCTAACCCCAACACTAACCCTAACCATAACCCTAGCCCTAGCCCTAACCCTAACCCTAACCCTAACCCTAACCCTTACCACAACATGACACCAACACCAACACCAACACCAAACCCAACCCGAACCTAACCCGAACCCGAACCCGATCCCGAACCATAACCCTAACCCTAACCCCCACCCCAACCGCTACCCCAAACCTAACCCTACCCTTGCCCTAACCACCAACACAACCCTAAACCTAAACCATTTATGACCCCGACCCTGACCCCAACCCCGGACCCCAAAGCTAACCCCAACCCGAAACCCAACACCAGCCCTACCCTAACCCTAAACTCAACCCCAACCCTACCCCTAACACTAGCCCATACCCTAACCCTAACCCTAGCCCTAACCCTAAGCCTAAACCTAACCCTTACCCTCACCCTAGTCATAACCCTAACCCAAACCCGAACCATAACCCTAGCCCGAGACCTCAGCGTAACCCTAGCCCTAGCCCTACCCTAGCCCTAGCCCTAACCCTAACGCTAACCCTAACCCTAACCCTAACCCTAGCCATAGCCCAAGCCCTAGCCCTAACCCTAACCCTAACCCTAACCCTAACCCTAACCCTAAACCTTTTATAATCCCGACCCCAACCCCAACCCCAACTCCGGACCACAATGCTAACTCCAACCCCCACCCCAAACCAAACACCAGCCCTACCCTAACCCTAAAATCAACCCCAACCCTAACCCTAACCCTAGCCCATACCCTAACCCTAACTCTAACCCTAACCCTAACCCTAACCCTAACCCTAACACTACCCTAATCTAACACTAACGGTACCCCTAACCCTAGCCCTAACCCTAACCCTAACCCTAAACCTAAACCTAAACCTAAACCTAACCCTAACCCTAACCCTAGCCCTAACCCTAACCCTAACCCTAACCCTAGCCCTAGCCCTAGCCCTAGCCCTAGCCCTAGCACTAGCCCTAACCCTAACCCTAGCCCTAGCCCTAGCCCTACCCCTAGACCTAACCCTAAACCAAACCCTAGCTCTAACCCTAGACCTAGCCCTAAAACTCTACCCTAGCCCTAACCCTAACCATAATCCTAATCCTAACCCTAACCCTAGCCCTAGCCCTAGCCCTAACCCTAACCCTAACCCTAACCCTAACCCCAAACACAACCACAACCGAACCCCAACCCCAATCCCATCCCAGAAACTAACCCTAAAATTGCCCTAACCCTAACCCTCACGTTAACCCCAACTCTGACCCCCACCCTAATCCGAACCCTAACCCTAACCCAAACACTAACCCTAACATTAACACTAAACCTAGCCCTAACCCTAACACTAAACCTAACCCTAACCCTAGCCCTAACCGAGGCCATAACGCTAACCCTAACTCTAACCCTAACCCTAACCCTACCCCTAACCCTCTCCCTTACCATAACCCTAACCCAACCCAAACCCTAATCCTAGCCCTGACCCTAACCCAACCCCTACCACTAACCCTAACACTAACCCTAACCCAAACCATAACCATAACTTTAACCCTAACTTTAACACTAGCCCTAAACCTAACCCTAACCCTAGCCCTAACCCTAACCCAATCCCTAACACTAACACTAACCCTAACCCTAACCCAATCCCTAAACATACTCCTATCCCTAACCCTAACCCTAGCCCTCATTCTAAACCTAACCCTAACCCTAACCCTGAACCTAACCCTAACCCTAGCCCTAGCCCAAGCTCTAACCCTAACCCTAACCCTAGCCCATACCCTAACCATAGCTCTAACCCAGCCCGACCCCAACCCCGGACCCCAATGCTAACCCCAACCCCAACCCCCACCACAAACCCAACACCAGCCCTACCCTAACCCTAACCTCAACCCCAACCCTAACCCAAACCCTAGCCCATACCCTAACCCTAACTCTAACCCTAACCCTAACCCTAGCCCTAACCCTAGCCCTCACCGTAGCCCTAGCCCTAACACTAAGCCTAACCCTAACCCTAGCCCTAACCCTAAACATAACCCTAGCCCTAGCCCTAGCCCTAGCCCTAAGCCTAAGCCTCACCCTAACCCTAGCCCTAGCCCTAGCCCTAACCCTAAACCTAACCCTAGCTCTAACCCTAGCCGTAGCCCTCACCCTCTACCGTAGCCCTAACCCTAATCCTAATCCTAATCCTAACCCTAACCCTAGCCCTAGCCCTGGCCCGAGCCCTAGCCCTAGCCCTAACCCTAACCCTAACCCCAACCCCAACCACAACCACAACCGAACCCCAGCCCCAATCCCATCCCAGAAAATAAACCTAACCTTGCCCTAAACCTAACACTCAACTTAACCCCAACTCTAACCCCCACCCTAATCCCAACCGTAACCCTAATCCAAACACTAACCCTAACCTTAACACTAACCCTAGCCCTAACCCTAACCCTAACCCTAACACTAACACTAACCCTAACCCTAACCCTAACCCTAACCCTAGCCCTAACCCAGGCCATAACCCTAACCCTAATACTAACACTAAGCCTAACCCTAGCCCTAACCCTCTCCCTTACCATAACCCCAACCCTACCCGAACCCTAACCCTAGCCCTGACCCTAGCCCAACCCCTACCACTAACCCTAACCCTAACCCTAACCATAACTTTAACACTAACCCTAACCCCAACCTGAACCGCTACACCAAACCTAACCCTACCCTTACCCTAAACACAAACACAACCCTACCCTAAACCTTTTACGACCCCAACCCCAACCCCAACCCCGAACCCCAAAGCTAACCCCAACCCCCACCCCAAACCCAACACCAGCCCTACCCTAACCCTAACCTAAACCCGAACCCTACCCCTAACCCTAGCCCATACCCTAACCCTAACCCTAACCCTAGCCCTAGCCCTAACCCTAAACCTAAACCTAACACTTACCCTAACCCTAGCCCTAACCCTTACCCAAACCCTAACCATAACCCTAGCCCTCAGCCTAAACCTAGCCCTAGCCCTAGCCCTGGCCCTAGCCCTAACCCGAACCCTAGCCCTACCCCTAGCCCTAGACCTAGCCCTAACCCTAAACCTAACCCTAAACCTTTTACAATCCCGACCCTGACCCCAACTCCAGACCCCAATGCTAACACCAACCCGAAACCCAACACCAGCCCTACCCTTACCCTTACCTCAACCCCAACCCTAACCCTAACCCTAGCCCATACCCTAACCCTAACCCTAGCCCGAACCCTAACCCTAACCCTAACCCTAACCCTAACCTTAGCCCTAAACCTAACCCTTACCCTAGCCCTAGCACTAGCCCTAACCCTAACCCTAACCCTAACCCAAGCCCTAGCCCTATCCCTATCCCTCGCCCTAGCCCTACCCCTAGCCCTAACCCTAAACCTAACCCTAGCTCTAACCCTAGCCCTAGACCTAACACTCTACCCTAGCCCTAACCCTAACCATAATCCCAATCCTAACCCTAGCCTTAGCCCTAACCATAACCCTAACCCTAACCCCAACCACAACCACAACCAAAATCGAACCCCAACTCCAATCCCATCCCAGAAAATAAGCCTAACCTTGCCCTAACACTAACCCTCACGTTAACCCCAACTCTAACCCCCACCCTAATCCCAATCCTAACCCTAATCCAAACACTAACCCTAACCTTGACACCAACCCTAGCCCTAACCCTAACCCTAACCCTAGCCCTAACCCAGGCCATAACCCTAACCCTAACACTAACAATAACCCTAACCCTAGCCCTAACACTCTCCCTTACCATAACCCTAACCCTACCAAACCCTAACCCTAGCCCTGACCCTAACCCAACCCCTAACACTAACTCTAACACTAAACCTAACCCAAACCCTAACCATAACTTTGACCCTAACCCTAACCCTAAACCTAACCCTAACCCTAGCCCTAACCCTAACCCTTGCCCTAACCCTACACCTAACCCTCACCCTAACCCTAGCGCTAGCCCTGGCCATAGCCCTAGGCCTAGCCCTATCACTAACACTTACCCTAACACAAACCCTAACCCTAACCTTAAAACTAACCCTAACCCTTACCCTAACCCTCACCCTAACCCTATCCCTAACCCTAACCCTAGCCCTAACCGTAACCGTAACCTTAAACCTAACCCTAACCCTAAACCTAACCCTAGCCCTAACCCTAACCCAATCCCTAACCCTAACCCTAACCCTAACCCTAACCCAAACCATAAACATAACCCTATCCCTAACCCTAACCCTAGCCCTCATTCTAACCCTAACCCTAACCTTACCCTAACCCTAACCCTACCCCAACCCTAACCCTAGCCCTAACCCAAACCCTACCACTAACCCTAACCCTAACCCTATCCCTAACCCCAACTCCAACCCCAACCCCAACTAAAACCAAAACCCAACCACAACCATAATGCTCACCCTAACAATAACCCTAACCATAACCCTAGCCCTAACCCTAAACCTAACCCGAACGTTAGCCCTAACCCTAGCCCTAACCCTAACTCTAAACCTAAACCTTAACCTAGCCCTAACCCTTGCAATAGCCATAACCCTAACCCCAACACTAACCCTAACCATAACCCTAGCCCTAGCCCTAACCCTAACCCTAACCCTAACCCTAACCCTTACCACAACATGACACCAACACCAACACCAACACCAAACCCAACCCGAACCTAACCCGAACCCGAACCCGATCCCGAACCATAACCCTAACCCTAACCCCCACCCCAACCGCTACCCCAAACCTAACCCTACCCTTGCCCTAACCACCAACACAACCCTAACCCTAAACCATTTATGACCCCGACCCTGACCCCAACCCCGGACCCCAAAGCTAACCCCAACCCGAAACCCAACACCAGCCCTACCCTAACCCTAAACTCAACCCCAACCCTACCCCTAACACTAGCCCATACCCTAACCCTAACCCTAGCCCTAACCCTAAGCCTAAACCTAACCCTTACCCTCACCCTAGTCATAACCCTAACCCAAACCCTAACCATAACCCTAGCCCGAGACCTCAGCGTAACCCTAGCCCTAGCCCTACCCTAGCCCTAGCCCTAACCCTAACGCTAACCCTAACCCTAACCCTAACCCTAGCCATAGCCCAAGCCCTAGCCCTAACCCTAACCCTAACCCTAACCCTAACCCTAAACCTTTTATAATCCCGACCCCAACCCCAACCCCAACTCCGGACCACAATGCTAACTCCAACCCCCACCCCAAACCAAACACCAGCCCTACCCTAACCCTAAAATCAACCCCAACCCTAACCCTAACCCTAGCCCATACCCTAACCCTAACTCTAACCCTAACCCTAACCCTAACCCTAACCCTAACACTACCCTAATCTAACACTAACGGTAACCCTAACCCTAGCCCTAACCCTAACCCTAACCCTAAACCTAAACCTAAACCTAAACCTAACCCTAACCCTAACCCTAGCCCTAACCCTAACCCTAACCCTAACCCTAGCCCTAGCCCTAGCCCTAGCACTAGCCCTAACCCTAACCCTAACCCTAACCCTAGCCCTAGCCCTAGCCCTACCCCTAGACCTAACCCTAAACCAAACCCTAGCTCTAACCCTAGACCTAGCCCTAAAACTCTACCCTAGCCCTAACCCTAACCATAATCCTAATCCTAACCCTAACCCTAGCCCTAGCCCTAACCCTAACCCTAACCCTAACCCTAACCCCAAACACAACCACAACCACAACCGAACCCCAACCCCAATCCCATCCCAGAAACTAACCCTAAAATTGCCCTAACCCTAACCCTCACGTTAACCCCAACTCTGACCCCCACCCTAATCCGAACCCTAACCCTAACCCAAACACTAACCCTAACATTAACACTAAACCTAGCCCTAACCCTAACACTAAACCTAACCCTAACCCTAGCCCTAACCGAGGCCATAACGCTAACCCTAACTCTAACCCTAACCCTAACCCTACCCCTAACCCTCTCCCTTACCATAACCCTAACCCAACCCAAACCCTAATCCTAGCCCTGACCCTAACCCAACCCCTACCACTAACCCTAACACTAACACTAACCCAAACCATAACCATAACTTTAACCCTAACTTTAACACTAGCCCTAAACCTAACCCTAACCCTAGCCCTAACCCTAACCCAATCCCTAACACTAACACTAACCCTAACCCTAACCCAATCCCTAAACATACCCCTATCCCTAACCCTAACCCTAGCCCTCATTCTAAACCTAACCCTAACCCTAACCCTGAACCTAACCCTAACCCTAGCCCTAGCCCAAGCTCTAACCCTAACCCTAACCCTAGCCCATACCCTAACCATAGCTCTAACCCAGCCCGACCCCAACCCCGGACCCCAATGCTAACCCCAACCCCAACCCCCACCACAAACCCAACACCAGCCCTACCCTAACCCTAACCTCAACCCCAACCCTAACCCAAACCCTAGCCCATACCCTAACCCTAACTCTAACCCTAACCCTAACCCTAGCCCTAACCCTAGCCCTCACCGTAGCCCTAGCCCTAACACTAAGCCTAACCCTAACCCTAGCCCTAACCCTAAACATAACCCTAGCCCTAGCCCTAGCCCTAGCCCTAAGCCTAAGCCTCACCCTAACCCTAGCCCTAGCCCTAGCCCTAACCCTAAACCTAACCCTAGCTCTAACCCTAGCCGTAGCCCTCACCCTCTACCGTAGCCCTAACCCTAATCCTAATCCTAATCCTAACCCTAACCCTAGCCCTAGCCCTGGCCCGAGCCCTAGCCCTAGCCCTAACCCTAACCCTAACCCCAACCCCAACCACAACCACAACCGAACCCCAGCCCCAATCCCATCCCAGAAAATAAACCTAACCTTGCCCTAAACCTAACACTCAACTTAACCCCAACTCTAACCCCCACCCTAATCCCAACCCTAACCCTAACCCAAACACTAACCCTAACCTTAACCCTAACCCTAGGCCTAACCCTAACCCTAAACCTCAGCCCTAACCCTAGCCGTAACCCTAACCCTAACACTAACCAAAACCCTAACACTAACCCTAAACCTAACCCTAACCCTAACCATAACCCTAACCCTACCCAAACCCTAACCCTAAGCCTAACCCTAGCCCTAACCCTAACCCAACCCCTACCACTAACCCTAACCCTATCCCTAACCCCAACTCCAACCCCAACCCCAAATGAAACCAAAACCCCAACCACAACCGTAAAACTCACCCTAACAATAACCCTAACCCTAACCCTAGCCCTAACGCTAGCCCTAACCCTAAACCTAACCCGAACCTTAGCCCTAACCCTAGTCCTAACCCTAACCCTAACCCTAAACCTTACCCTAGCCCTAACCCTTGCAATAGCCCTAACCCTAACCCCAACACTAACGCCAACCATAACCCTAGCCCTAGCCCTAACCCTAACCCTAACCCTAACCCCAAACACAACCACAACCACAACCGAACCCCAACCCCAATCCCAGAAACTAACCCTAACCTTGCCCTAACCCTAACCCTCACGTTAACCCCAACTCTAAACCCCACCCTAATCCCAATCCTAACCCTAATCCAAACACTAACCCTAACCGTAACACTAACCCTAGCCCTAACCCTCTACCCTAGACCGAACCCTAACAATAATCCTAATCCTAACCCTAGCCCTAGCCCTAGCCCTAACCCTAACCCTAACCCTAACCCCAAACACAACCACAACCACAACCGAACCCCAACCCCAATCCCAGAAACTAACCCTAACCTTGCCCTAACCCTAACCCTCACGTTAACCCCAACTCTAAACCCCACCCTAATCCCAATCCTAACCCTAATCCAAACACTAACCCTAACCGTAACACTAACCCTAGCCCTAACCCTCTACCCTAGACCGAACCCTAACAATAATCCTAATCCTAACCCTAGCCCTAGCCCTAGCCCTAACCCTAACCCTAACCCTAACCCCAAACACAACCACAACCACAACCGAACCCCAACCCCAATCCCAGAAACTAACCCTAACCTTAGGGTTAGGGTTACTAACCCTAGCCCTAACCCAGGCCATAACCCTAACACTAACACTAACCCTAACCCTAGCCCTAACCCTCTCCCTTACCATAACCCTAACCCTACCAAACCCTAACGCTAGCCCTGACCCTAACCCAACCCCTACCACTAACCCTAACAATAACCCTAACCCAAACCCTAACCATAACTTTATCCCTAACCCTAGCCCTAAACATAACCCTAACCCTAGCCCTAGCCCTAGCCCTAACCCTCACCCTAACCTTAACCCTAACCCTAAACCTAACCCTAGCCCTCTCCCTAACCCTAAACCTAACTGTAACCCTAGCCCACACCCTAACCCTAGCCCTAACCCTAACCCAAACCCTAACACTAACCCTATCCCTAACCCTAACCCTAGCCCTCATTCTAACCCTAACCCTAACCCTACCCTAACCCCAACTCCAACCCCAAACCCAACTAAAACCAAAACCCCAACCACAACCGTAACGCTCACCCTAACAATAACCCTAACCCTAACCCTAGCCCTAACCCTAAACCTAACCCGAACGTTAGCCCTAACCCTAGCCCTAACCCTAACCCTAAACCTTAACCTAGCCCTTACCCTTGCAATAGCCCTAAACCTAACCCCAACACTAACACTAACCGTAAACCTAGCCCTAGCCCTAACCCTAACCCTAACCATAACCCTAACACTAATCCTATCCGGAACCCGAACACGAACCCTAACCCCAACCCCAACCACAACACGACACCAACACCAACACCAAACCCAACCCTAACCTAACCCGAACCCGTACCCGAACCCGATCCCGAACCATAACCCTAACCCTAACCCTAACCCCAACCCCAACCGCTACCCCAAACCTAACCCTACCCTTGCCCTAAGCACAAACACAACCCTAACCCTAAACCTTTTACGACCCCGACCCCAACCCCGGACCCCTAGGCTAACCCCAACCCCAAACCCAAAACCAGCCCTACCCTAACCCTAACCCTAACTCTAACCTTAAACCTAACCCTAACCCTAACACTACCCCTAACCCTAATCCCATCCCTAACACTAAACCTAACCTGAACCCGAACCCGAACCCGATCCTGAACCATAAAGCTAACCCTAACCCTAACCCCAACCCGAACCGCTACACCAAACCTAACCCTACCCTTACCCTAAGCACAAACACAACCCTGCCCTAAACCTTTTACGATACCGGCCCCAACCCCGAACCCCAAAGCTAACCCCAAATCCCCACCCCAAACCCAACACCAGCCCTACCCTAACCCTAACCTAAACCCGAACCCTACCCCTAACCCTAGCCCATCCCCTAACCCTAGCCCTAACCCTAAACCTAAACCTAACACTTACCCTAACCCTAGCCCTAACCCTTACCCAAACCCTAACCATAACCCTAGCCCTCAGGCTAACCCTAGCCCTAGCCCTGGCCCTAGCCCTAACCCTAACCCTAGCCCTAGCCCTAGCCCTAGCCCTAGCCCTAACCCTAAATCTAACCCTAAACCTTTTACAATCCCGACCCTGACCCCAACTCCGGACCCCAATGCTAACACCAACCCGAAACCCAACACCAGCCCTACCCTTACCCTAACCTCAACCCCAACCCTAACCCTAACCCTAGCCCATACCCTAACCCTATCTCTAACCCTAACCCTAGCCCTAACCCTAGCCCGAACCCTAACCCTAACCCTAACCTTAGCCCTAAACCTAACCCTTACCCTAGCCCTAGCACTAGCCCTAAGCCTAACCGTAACCCTATCCCTAACCCAAGCCCTGGCCCCATCCCTAGCCCTAGCCCTACCCCTAGCCCTAACCCTAAACCTAACCCTAGCTCTAACCCTTGCCCTAGCCCTAACACTCTACCCTAGCCCTAACCCTAACCATAATCCTAATCCTAACCCTAGCCTTAGCCCTAACCATAACCCTAACCCTAACCCAAACAACAACCACAACCAAAATCGAACCCCAACCCCAATCCCATCCCACAAACTAACCCTAACCTTGCCCTAACACTAACCCTCACATTGACCACAACTCTAACCCCACCCTAATCCCAATCCTAACCCTAATCCAAACACTAACCCTAAACTTGACACCAACTCGAGCCCTAACCCTAACCCTAACCCTAGCCCTAACCCAGGCCATAACCCTAACCCTAACACTAACACTAACCCTAACCCAAACCCTAACCATAACTTTAACCCTAAACCTAGCCCTAACCCTAGCCCTAACCCTAACCCTTGCCCTAACCCTAAACCTAGCCCTCACCCTAACCCTAGCGCTAGCCCTAGCCATAGCCCTAGGCCTAGCCCTATCACTAACACTTACCCTAACACAAACCCTAAACCTAACCTTAAAACTAACCCTAATCCTTACCCTAACCCTCACCCTCACCCTAACCCTATCCCTAACCCTAACCCTAGCCCTAACCGTAACCGTAACTGTAACCTTAACCCTAACCCTAAACCTAACCCTAGCCCTAACCCTAACCCAATCCCTAACCCTAACCCTAACCCTAGCCCTCATTCTAACCCTAACCCTAACCCTACCCTAACCCTAACCCTACCCCAACCCTAACCCTAGCCCTAACCCTAACCCTAACCCAAACCCTACCACTAACCCTAACCCTATCCCTAACCCCAACCCCAACTCCAACCCCAACCCCAACTAAAACCAAAACCCAACCACAACCATAACGCTCACCCTAACAATAACCCTAACCATAACCCTAGCCCTAACCCTAAACCTAACCCGAACGTTAGCCCTAACCCTAGCCCTAACCCTAACCCTAAACCTAAACCTTAACCTAGCCCTAACCCTTGCAATAGCCGTAACCCTAATCCCAACACTAACCCTAACCATAACCCTAGCCCTAGCCCTAACCCTAACCCTAACCCTAACCCTAACCCTAACCACAATACGACACCAACACCAACACCAACACCAACACCAAACCCAACCCTAACCTAACCCGAACCCGAACCCGATCCCAAACCATAACCCTAACCCCAACCCCAACCGCTACCCCAAACCTAACACTACCCTTGCCCTAACCACCAACACATCCCTAACCCTAAAACTTTTACGACCCCGACCCTGACCCCAACCCCGGACCCCAAAGCTAACCCCAACCCCAAACCCAACACCAGCCCTACCCTAACCCTAACCTCAACCCCAACCCTACCCCTAACACTAGCCCATACCCTAACCCTAGCCCTAACCCTAACCCTAAACCTAACCCTTACCCTTACCCTGACCCTAGTCCTAAACCTAACCCAAACCCTAACCATAACCCTAGCCTGAGACCTCAGCCTAACCCTAGCCCTAGCCCTACCCTACCCTAGCCCTAGCCCAAACCCTAACCCTAACCCTAACCCTTGCCATAGCCCAAGCCCTAGCCCTAACCCTAACCCTAACCCTAACCCTAACCCTAAACCTTTTACAATCCCGACCCCGACCCCAACCCCAACTCCGGACCCCAATGCTAACTCCAACCCCAACCCCCACCCCAAACCAAACACCAGCCCTACCCTAACCCTAAAATCAACCCCAACCCCAACCCTAACCCTAGCCCATACCCTAACCCTAACTCTAACCCTAACCTTAACCCTAACCCTAACCCTACCCTAACCTAACCCTAACCCTAACCCGAGCCCTAACCATAACCCTAACCCTAACCCTAACCCTAGCCCTAACCCTAACCCTAGCCCTAGCCCTAGCCCTAGCCCTAGCCCTAGCACTAGCCCTAACCCTAATCCTAACCCTAACCCTAGCCCTAGCCCTAGCCCTACCCCTAGACCTAACCCTAAACCAAACCCTAGCTCTAACCCTAGACCTAGCCGTAAAACTCTACCCTAGCCCTAACCCTAACCCTAACCCTGAACCTAACCCTAGCCCTAGCCCTAGCCCAAGCTCTAACCCTAACCCTAACCCTAGCCCATACCCTAACCATAACTCTAACCCTAGCCCAACCCCAACCCCGGACCCCAATGCTAACCCCAACCCCAACCCCCACCCCAAACCCAACACCAGCCCTACACTAACCCTAACCTCAACCCCAACCCTAACCCAAACCCTAGCCCATACCCTAACCCTAACTCTAACCCTAACCCTAGCCCTAACCCTAGCCCTCACCCTAGCCCTAGCCCAAGCCCTAAGCCTAAGCCTAACCCTAGCCCTAGCCCTAACCCTAAACATAACCCTAACCCTAGCCCTAGCCCAAGCCCTAAGCCTAAGCCTCACCCTAACCCTAACCCTAGCCCTAGCCCTAGCCCTAGCCCTAACCCTAACCCTAATCCTAATCCTAACCCTAACCCTAACCCTAACCCTAACCCTAGCCCTAGCCCTAGCCTTAGCCCTAGCCCTAGCCCTAGCCCTAGCCCTAGCCCTAACCTTAACCCCAACCACAACCACAACCACAACCAAACCCCAAACCCAATCCCATCCCAGAAAATAAACCTAACCTTGCCCTAAAACTAACCCTCAACTTAACCCCAACTCTAACCCCCACCCTAATGCCAACCCTAACCCTAACCCAAACACTAACCCTAACCTTAACCCTAACCCTAGGCCTAACCCTAACCCTAAACCTCAGCCCTAACCCTAGCCGTAACCCTAACCCTAACACTAACCAAAACCCTAACACTAACCCTAAACCTAACCCTAACCCTAACCATAACCCTAACCCTAACCCTAACCCTACCCAAACCCTAACCCTAAGCCTAACCCTAGCCCTAACCCTAACCCAACCCCTACCACTAACCCTAACCCTATCCCTAACCCCAACTCCAACCCCAACCCCAACTGAAACCAAAACCCCAACCACAACCATAACACTCACCCTAACAATAACCCTAACCCTAACCCTAGCCCTAACCCTAGCCCTAACCCTAAACCTAACCCGAACCTTAGCCCTAACCCTAGCCCTAACCCTAACCCTAAACCTAAACCTTACCCTAGCCCTAACCCTTGCAATAGACCTAACCCTAACCCTAACCCCAACACTAACCATAACCATAACCCTAGCCCTAGCCCTAACCCTAACCCTAACCCTACCCTTACCCTAAGCTCAAACACAACCCTAACCCTAAACCTTTTACGACCCCGAACCTGACCCCAACCCCGGACGCCAATGCTAACCCCAACCCCAACCCCCACCCCAAACCCAACACCAGCCCTACCCTAACCCTAACCTCAAACCCAACCCTAACCCTAACGCTAGCCCATACCCTAACCCTAACTCAAACCCTAACCCTACCCTAACCCTAACCCTAGCCCTAACCCTAACCCTAACCCTAACCCTAACCCTAGCCCTAACCCTAACCCTAACCCTAACCCTAGCCCTAGCACTAGACCTAACCCTAGCCCTAACCGTCACCTTAACCTTAACCCTAACCCTAAGCCTAACCCTCTCCCTAACCCTAAACCTAACTGTAACCCTAGCCCAAACCCAAACCCTAGCCCTAACCCTAGCCCTAACCCTAACCCAATCCCTAACACTAACACTAACCCTAACCCAAACCCTAAACATACCCCTATCCCTAACCCTAACCCTAGCCCTCATTCTAACCCTAACCCTAACCCTAACCCTAGCCCTAGCCCTAGCCCTAGCCCTAGCCCAAGCTCTAACACTAACCCTAACCCTAACTTGAGCTCTAACACTAACCATAACCCCAACCCTAGCCCTAACCCTAACCCTAGCCCTAACACTAACCCTAACCCTAGCCCATACCCTAACCATAACTCTAACCCTAGCCCTAACCCTAACCCTAACCCTAACCCTAAATCTTTTACAATCCCGACCCCAACCCCAACCCCGGACCCCAATGCTAACCCCAACCCTAACCCCCACCCCAAACCCAACACTAGTCCTACCCTAACTCTAACCTCAAC
This sequence comes from Heloderma suspectum, assembly GCF_057233095.1. Classification (NCBI taxonomy): domain Eukaryota; kingdom Metazoa; phylum Chordata; class Lepidosauria; order Squamata; family Helodermatidae; genus Heloderma; species Heloderma suspectum. The sequence continues at coordinate 23,313,059 of NC_139474.1, read as the reverse complement.
CCCAACCCTAACCCAAACCCTAGCCCATACCCTAACCCTAACTCTAACCCTAACCCTAGCCCTCATTCTAACCCTAACCCTAGCCCTAGCCCTAACCCTAAACCTAACCCTAGCCCTAGCCCTAACCCTAACCCTTACCCTAACCCTAACCCTAGCCCTAGCACTAGCCCTAAGCCTAAGCCTAAGCCTAAGCCTAACCCTAGCCCTAGCCCTAGCCCTACCCCTAACCCTAAACCTAACCCTAGCTATAACCCTAGCCGTAGCCCTAACCCTCTACCGTAGCCCTAACCCTAACCCTAATCCTAATCCTAATCCTAACCCTAACCCTAACCCTAAACAAAACCCTAACCCTAACTCTAACCCTAGCCCTAACCCTCTCCCTAACCATAACCCTAATCCTACCCAAACCCGAACCCTAGCCCTAACCCTAACACAACCCCTACCACTAACCCTAACCCTATCCCTAACCCCAACTCCAACGCCAACGCCAACCCCAACTAAAACCAAAACCCCAACCACAACCGTAACGCTCACCCTAACAATAATCCTAACCCTAACCCTAGCCCTAACCCTAAACCTACCCCGAACCTTAGCCCTAACCCTAGCCCTAACCCTAAACCTAAACCTTACCCTAGCCCTAACCCTTGCAATAGCCCTAACCCTAACCCCAACACTAACCCTAACCGTAATCAAAGCCCTAGCCCTAACCCTAACCCTAACCCTGACCCTAATCCTATCCGGAACCCGAACACGAACCCTAACCCCAACCCCAACCACAACACGACACCAACACCAACAACAACACCAAACCCAACCCTAACCCTAACCCTAACCATAACCTCAACCCCAACCCCAACCCCAACCATAACGCTAACCCTAAACCTAACCCTAACCCTAACCCTAACCCTAACCCCAACCCCAACCGCTACCCCAAACCTAACCCTACCCTTACCCTAAGCACAAACAGAACCCTAACCCTAAACCATTTACGACCCCGACACCGACCCCAACCCCAGACACCAAAGCTAACCCCAACCCCCACCCCAAACCCAACACCAGCCCTACCCTAACCCTAACCTCAACCCCAACCCTACCCCTAGCACATACCCTAACCCTAACCCTGACCCTACCCCTAGCCCTAACCCTAGCCCTAACCCTAACCCTCAACCTAAACCTAACCCTTACCCTAACCCTAGCCCTAACCCTGACCCAAACCCTAACCATAACCCTCTCCCTAGCCCTCAGCCTAACCCTAGCCCTAGCCCTAGCCCTAGCCCTAGACCTAACCCTAAACCTAACCCTAAAACTTTTACAATCCCGTCCCCGAACCCAACTTCGGACCCCAATGCTAACCCCAACCCCAACCCCCACCCCAAACCCAACACCAGCCCTACCCTAACCCTAACCCTAACCTCAACCCCAACCCCAACCCTAACCCTAACCCTAACCCTAGCCCATACCCTAACCCTAACTCTAACTCTAACCCTAACCCTAACCCTAACCCTAACCCTAGCCCTAACCTTAACCCTAACCCTAGCCCTAGCAATGGCCCTAAGCCTAACCCTAACCCTAACACTAGCCCTAGCCCTAGCCCTACCCCTAGCCCTACCCTAAACCTAACCCTATCTCTAACCCTAGTCCTAGCCCTAAACCTCTACCCTAGCCCTAACCCTAACCCTAATCATAATCATAACCCTAACCCTAGCCCTAGCCCTAACCCTAACCCTTACCCTAACCCCAACCCCAACCCCAACCCCAACCGAATCCCAACCCCAATCCCATCCCAGAAACTAACCCTAAACTTGCGCTAACCCTAACCCTCACGTTAACCCCAACTCTAACCCCCACCCTAATCCCAACCGTAACCCTAATCCAAACACTAACCCTAACCTTAACACTAACCCTAGCCCTAACCCTAACCCTAACCCTAACACTAACACTAACCCTAACCCTAACCCTAACCCTAACCCTAGCCCTAACCCAGGCCATAACCCTAACCCTAATACTAACACTAAGCCTAACCCTAGCCCTAACCCTCTCCCTTACCATAACCCCAACCCTACCCGAACCCTAACCCTAGCCCTGACCCTAGCCCAACCCCTACCACTAACCCTAACCCTAACCCTAACCATAACTTTAACACTAACCCTAACCCCAACCTGAACCGCTACACCAAACCTAACCCTACCCTTACCCTAAACACAAACACAACCCTACCCTAAACCTTTTACGACCCCAACCCCAACCCCAACCCCGAACCCCAAAGCTAACCCCAACCCCCACCCCAAACCCAACACCAGCCCTACCCTAACCCTAACCTAAACCCGAACCCTACCCCTAACCCTAGCCCATACCCTAACCCTAACCCTAACCCTAGCCCTAGCCCTAACCCTAAACCTAAACCTAACACTTACCCTAACCCTAGCCCTAACCCTTACCCAAACCCTAACCATAACCCTAGCCCTCAGCCTAAACCTAGCCCTAGCCCTAGCCCTGGCCCTAGCCCTAACCCGAACCCTAGCCCTACCCCTAGCCCTAGACCTAGCCCTAACCCTAAACCTAACCCTAAACCTTTTACAATCCCGACCCTGACCCCAACTCCAGACCCCAATGCTAACACCAACCCGAAACCCAACACCAGCCCTACCCTTACCCTTACCTCAACCCCAACCCTAACCCTAACCCTAGCCCATACCCTAACCCTAACCCTAGCCCGAACCCTAACCCTAACCCTAACCCTAACCCTAACCTTAGCCCTAAACCTAACCCTTACCCTAGCCCTAGCACTAGCCCTAACCCTAACCCTAACCCTAACCCAAGCCCTAGCCCTATCCCTATCCCTCGCCCTAGCCCTACCCCTAGCCCTAACCCTAAACCTAACCCTAGCTCTAACCCTAGCCCTAGACCTAACACTCTACCCTAGCCCTAACCCTAACCATAATCCCAATCCTAACCCTAGCCTTAGCCCTAACCATAACCCTAACCCTAACCCCAACCACAACCACAACCAAAATCGAACCCCAACTCCAATCCCATCCCAGAAAATAAGCCTAACCTTGCCCTAACACTAACCCTCACGTTAACCCCAACTCTAACCCCCACCCTAATCCCAATCCTAACCCTAATCCAAACACTAACCCTAACCTTGACACCAACCCTAGCCCTAACCCTAACCCTAACCCTAGCCCTAACCCAGGCCATAACCCTAACCCTAACACTAACAATAACCCTAACCCTAGCCCTAACACTCTCCCTTACCATAACCCTAACCCTACCAAACCCTAACCCTAGCCCTGACCCTAACCCAACCCCTAACACTAACTCTAACACTAAACCTAACCCAAACCCTAACCATAACTTTGACCCTAACCCTAACCCTAAACCTAACCCTAACCCTAGCCCTAACCCTAACCCTTGCCCTAACCCTACACCTAACCCTCACCCTAACCCTAGCGCTAGCCCTGGCCATAGCCCTAGGCCTAGCCCTATCACTAACACTTACCCTAACACAAACCCTAACCCTAACCTTAAAACTAACCCTAACCCTTACCCTAACCCTCACCCTAACCCTATCCCTAACCCTAACCCTAGCCCTAACCGTAACCGTAACCTTAAACCTAACCCTAACCCTAAACCTAACCCTAGCCCTAACCCTAACCCAATCCCTAACCCTAACCCTAACCCTAACCCAAACCATAAACATAACCCTATCCCTAACCCTAACCCTAGCCCTCATTCTAACCCTAACCCTAACCTTACCCTAACCCTAACCCTACCCCAACCCTAACCCTAGCCCTAACCCAAACCCTACCACTAACCCTAACCCTAACCCTATCCCTAACCCCAACTCCAACCCCAACCCCAACTAAAACCAAAACCCAACCACAACCATAATGCTCACCCTAACAATAACCCTAACCATAACCCTAGCCCTAACCCTAAACCTAACCCGAACGTTAGCCCTAACCCTAGCCCTAACCCTAACTCTAAACCTAAACCTTAACCTAGCCCTAACCCTTGCAATAGCCATAACCCTAACCCCAACACTAACCCTAACCATAACCCTAGCCCTAGCCCTAACCCTAACCCTAACCCTAACCCTAACCCCAACCCCAACCACAACACGACACCAACACCAACACCAAACCCAACCCTAACCTAACCCGAACCCGTACCCGAACCCGATCCCGAACCATAACCCTAACCCTAACCCTAACCCCAACCCCAACCGCTACCCCAAACCTAACCCTACCCTTGCCCTAAGCACAAACACAACCCTAACCCTAAACCTTTTACGACCCCGACCCCAACCCCGGACCCCTAGGCTAACCCCAACCCCAAACCCAAAACCAGCCCTACCCTAACCCTAACCCTAACTCTAACCTTAAACCTAACCCTAACCCTAACACTACCCCTAACCCTAATCCCATCCCTAACACTAAACCTAACCTGAACCCGAACCCGAACCCGATCCTGAACCATAAAGCTAACCCTAACCCTAACCCCAACCCGAACCGCTACACCAAACCTAACCCTACCCTTACCCTAAGCACAAACACAACCCTGCCCTAAACCTTTTACGATACCGGCCCCAACCCCGAACCCCAAAGCTAACCCCAAATCCCCACCCCAAACCCAACACCAGCCCTACCCTAACCCTAACCTAAACCCGAACCCTACCCCTAACCCTAGCCCATCCCCTAACCCTAGCCCTAACCCTAAACCTAAACCTAACACTTACCCTAACCCTAGCCCTAACCCTTACCCAAACCCTAACCATAACCCTAGCCCTCAGGCTAACCCTAGCCCTAGCCCTGGCCCTAGCCCTAACCCTAGCCCTAGCCCTAGCCCTAGCCCTAGCCCTAGCCCTAGCCCTAACCCTAAATCTAACCCTAAACCTTTTACAATCCCGACCCTGACCCCAACTCCGGACCCCAATGCTAACACCAACCCGAAACCCAACACCAGCCCTACCCTTACCCTAACCTCAACCCCAACCCTAACCCTAACCCTAGCCCATACCCTAACCCTATCTCTAACCCTAACCCTAGCCCTAACCCTAGCCCGAACCCTAACCCTAACCCTAACCTTAGCCCTAAACCTAACCCTTACCCTAGCCCTAGCACTAGCCCTAAGCCTAACCGTAACCCTATCCCTAACCCAAGCCCTGGCCCCATCCCTAGCCCTAGCCCTACCCCTAGCCCTAACCCTAAACCTAACCCTAGCTCTAACCCTTGCCCTAGCCCTAACACTCTACCCTAGCCCTAACCCTAACCATAATCCTAATCCTAACCCTAGCCTTAGCCCTAACCATAACCCTAACCCTAACCCAAACAACAACCACAACCAAAATCGAACCCCAACCCCAATCCCATCCCACAAACTAACCCTAACCTTGCCCTAACACTAACCCTCACATTGACCACAACTCTAACCCCACCCTAATCCCAATCCTAACCCTAATCCAAACACTAACCCTAAACTTGACACCAACTCGAGCCCTAACCCTAACCCTAACCCTAGCCCTAACCCAGGCCATAACCCTAACCCTAACACTAACACTAACCCTAACCCAAACCCTAACCATAACTTTAACCCTAAACCTAGCCCTAACCCTAGCCCTAACCCTAACCCTTGCCCTAACCCTAAACCTAGCCCTCACCCTAACCCTAGCGCTAGCCCTAGCCATAGCCCTAGGCCTAGCCCTATCACTAACACTTACCCTAACACAAACCCTAAACCTAACCTTAAAACTAACCCTAATCCTTACCCTAACCCTCACCCTCACCCTAACCCTATCCCTAACCCTAACCCTAGCCCTAACCGTAACCGTAACTGTAACCTTAACCCTAACCCTAAACCTAACCCTAGCCCTAACCCTAACCCAATCCCTAACCCTAACCCTAACCCTAGCCCTCATTCTAACCCTAACCCTAACCCTACCCTAACCCTAACCCTACCCCAACCCTAACCCTAGCCCTAACCCTAACCCTAACCCAAACCCTACCACTAACCCTAACCCTATCCCTAACCCCAACCCCAACTCCAACCCCAACCCCAACTAAAACCAAAACCCAACCACAACCATAACGCTCACCCTAACAATAACCCTAACCATAACCCTAGCCCTAACCCTAAACCTAACCCGAACGTTAGCCCTAACCCTAGCCCTAACCCTAACCCTAAACCTAAACCTTAACCTAGCCCTAACCCTTGCAATAGCCGTAACCCTAATCCCAACACTAACCCTAACCATAACCCTAGCCCTAGCCCTAACCCTAACCCTAACCCTAACCCTAACCCTAACCACAATACGACACCAACACCAACACCAACACCAACACCAAACCCAACCCTAACCTAACCCGAACCCGAACCCGATCCCAAACCATAACCCTAACCCCAACCCCAACCGCTACCCCAAACCTAACACTACCCTTGCCCTAACCACCAACACATCCCTAACCCTAAAACTTTTACGACCCCGACCCCGACCCCAACCCCGGACCCCAAAGCTAACCCCAACCCCAAACCCAACACCAGCCCTACCCTAACCCTAACCTCAACCCCAACCCTACCCCTAACACTAGCCCATACCCTAACCCTAGCCCTAACCCTAACCCTAAACCTAACCCTTACCCTTACCCTGACCCTAGTCCTAAACCTAACCCAAACCCTAACCATAACCCTAGCCTGAGACCTCAGCCTAACCCTAGCCCTAGCCCTACCCTACCCTAGCCCTAGCCCAAACCCTAACCCTAACCCTAACCCTAGCCATAGCCCAAGCCCTAGCCCTAACCCTAACCCTAACCCTAACCCTAACCCTAAACCTTTTACAATCCCGACCCCGACCCCAACCCCAACTCCGGACCCCAATGCTAACTCCAACCCCAACCCCCACCCCAAACCAAACACCAGCCCTACCCTAACCCTAAAATCAACCCCAACCCCAACCCTAACCCTAGCCCATACCCTAACCCTAACTCTAACCCTAACCCTAACCCTAACCCTAACCCTACCCTAACCTAACCCTAACCCTAACCCGAGCCCTAACCCTAACCCTAACCCTAACCCTAACCCTAGCCCTAACCCTAACCCTAGCCCTAGCCCTAGCCCTAGCCCTAGCCCTAGCACTAGCCCTAACCCTAATCCTAACCCTAACCCTAGCCCTAGCCCTAGCCCTACCCCTAGACCTAACCCTAAACCAAACCCTAGCTCTAACCCTAGACCTAGCCGTAAAACTCTACCCTAGCCCTAACCCTAACCCTAACCCTGAACCTAACCCTAGCCCTAGCCCTAGCCCAAGCTCTAACCCTAACCCTAACCCTAGCCCATACCCTAACCATAACTCTAACCCTAGCCCAACCCCAACCCCGGACCCCAATGCTAACCCCAACCCCAACCCCCACCCCAAACCCAACACCAGCCCTACACTAACCCTAACCTCAACCCCAACCCTAACCCAAACCCTAGCCCATACCCTAACCCTAACTCTAACCCTAACCCTAGCCCTAACCCTAGCCCTCACCCTAGCCCTAGCCCAAGCCCTAAGCCTAAGCCTAACCCTAGCCCTAGCCCTAACCCTAAACATAACCCTAACCCTAGCCCTAGCCCAAGCCCTAAGCCTAAGCCTCACCCTAACCCTAACCCTAGCCCTAGCCCTAGCCCTAGCCCTAACCCTAAACCTAACCCTAGCTCTAACCCTAGCCGTAGCCCTAACTCTCTACCGTAGCCCTAACCCTAACCCTAATCCTAATCCTAACCCTAACCCTAACCCTAACCCTAACCCTAGCCCTAGCCCTAGCCTTAGCCCTAGCCCTAGCCCTAGCCCTAGCCCTAGCCCTAACCTTAACCCCAACCACAACCACAACCACAACCAAACCCCAAACCCAATCCCATCCCAGAAAATAAACCTAACCTTGCCCTAAAACTAACCCTCAACTTAACCCCAACTCTAACCCCCACCCTAATGCCAACCCTAACCCTAACCCAAACACTAACCCTAACCTTAACCCTAACCCTAGGCCTAACCCTAACCCTAAACCTCAGCCCTAAGCCTAGCCGTAACCCTAACCCTAACACTAACCAAAACCCTAACACTAACCCTAAACCTAACCCTAACCCTAACCATAACCCTAACCCTAACCCTACCCAAACCCTAACCCTAAGCCTAACCCTAGCCCTAACCCTAACCCAACCCCTACCACTAACCCTAACCCTATCCCTAACCCCAACTCCAACCCCAACCCCAACTGAAACCAAAACCCCAACCACAACCATAACACTCACCCTAACAATAACCCTAACCCTAACCCTAGCCCTAACCCTAGCCCTAACCCTAAACCTAACCCGAACCTTAGCCCTAACCCTAGCCCTAACCCTAACCCTAAACCTAAACCTTACCCTAGCCCTAACCCTTGCAATAGACCTAACCCTAACCCTAACCCCAACACTAACCATAACCATAACCCTAGCCCTAGCCCTAACCCTAACCCTAACCCTACCCTTACCCTAAGCTCAAACACAACCCTAACCCTAAACCTTTTACGACCCCGAACCTGACCCCAACCCCGGACGCCAATGCTAACCCCAACCCCAACCCCCACCCCAAACCCAACACCAGCCCTACCCTAACCCTAACCTCAAACCCAACCCTAACCCTAACGCTAGCCCATACCCTAACCCTAACTCAAACCCTAACCCTACCCTAACCCTAACCCTAGCCCTAACCCTAACCCTAACCCTAACCCTAACCCTAGCCCTAACCCTAACCCTAACCCTAACCCTAGCCCTAGCACTAGACCTAACCCTAGCCCTAACCGTCACCTTAACCTTAACCCTAACCCTAAGCCTAACCCTCTCCCTAACCCTAAACCTAACTGTAACCCTAGCCCAAACCCAAACCCTAGCCCTAACCCTAGCCCTAACCCTAACCCAATCCCTAACACTAACACTAACCCTAACCCAAACCCTAAACATACCCCTATCCCTAACCCTAACCCTAGCCCTCATTCTAACCCTAACCCTAACCCTAACCCTAGCCCTAGCCCTAGCCCTAGCCCTAGCCCAAGCTCTAACACTAACCCTAACCCTAACTTGAGCTCTAACACTAACCATAACCCCAACCCTAGCCCTAACCCTAACCCTAGCCCTAACACTAACCCTAACCCTAGCCCATACCCTAACCATAACTCTAACCCTAGCCCTAACCCTAACCCTAACCCTAACCCTAAATCTTTTACAATCCCGACCCCAACCCCAACCCCGGACCCCAATGCTAACCCCAACCCTAACCCCCACCCCAAACCCAACACTAGTCCTACCCTAACTCTAACCTCAACCCCAACCCTAACCCAAACCCTAGCCCATACCCTAACCCTAACTCTAACCCTAACCCTAGCCCTCATTCTAACCCTAACCCTAGCCCTAGCCCTAACCCTAAACCTAACCCTAGCCCTAGCCCTAACCCTAACCCTTACCCTAACCCTAACCCTAGCCCTAGCACTAGCCCTAAGCCTAAGCCTAAGCCTAAGCCTAACCCTAGCCCTAGCCCTAGCCCTACCCCTAACCCTAAACCTAACCCTAGCTATAACCCTAGCCGTAGCCCTAACCCTCTACCGTAGCCCTAACCCTAACCCTAATCCTAATCCTAATCCTAACCCTAACCCTAACCCTAAACAAAACCCTAACCCTAACTCTAACCCTAGCCCTAACCCTCTCCCTAACCATAACCCTAATCCTACCCAAACCCGAACCCTAGCCCTAACCCTAACACAACCCCTACCACTAACCCTAACCCTATCCCTAACCCCAACTCCAACGCCAACGCCAACCCCAACTAAAACCAAAACCCCAACCACAACCGTAACGCTCACCCTAACAATAATCCTAACCCTAACCCTAGCCCTAACCCTAAACCTACCCCGAACCTTAGCCCTAACCCTAGCCCTAACCCTAAACCTAAACCTTACCCTAGCCCTAACCCTTGCAATAGCCCTAACCCTAACCCCAACACTAACCCTAACCGTAATCAAAGCCCTAGCCCTAACCCTAACCCTAACCCTGACCCTAATCCTATCCGGAACCCGAACACGAACCCTAACCCCAACCCCAACCACAACACGACACCAACACCAACAACAACACCAAACCCAACCCTAACCCTAACCCTAACCATAACCTCAACCCCAACCCCAACCCCAACCATAACGCTAACCCTAAACCTAACCCTAACCCTAACCCTAACCCCAACCCCAACCGCTACCCCAAACCTAACCCTACCCTTACCCTAAGCACAAACAGAACCCTAACCCTAAACCATTTACGACCCCGACACCGACCCCAACCCCAGACACCAAAGCTAACCCCAACCCCCACCCCAAACCCAACACCAGCCCTACCCTAACCCTAACCTCAACCCCAACCCTACCCCTAGCACATACCCTAACCCTAACCCTGACCCTACCCCTAGCCCTAACCCTAGCCCTAACCCTAACCCTCAACCTAAACCTAACCCTTACCCTAACCCTAGCCCTAACCCTGACCCAAACCCTAACCATAACCCTCTCCCTAGCCCTCAGCCTAACCCTAGCCCTAGCCCTAGCCCTAGCCCTAGACCTAACCCTAAACCTAACCCTAAAACTTTTACAATCCCGTCCCCGAACCCAACTTCGGACCCCAATGCTAACCCCAACCCCAACCCCCACCCCAAACCCAACACCAGCCCTACCCTAACCCTAACCCTAACCTCAACCCCAACCCCAACCCTAACCCTAACCCTAACCCTAGCCCATACCCTAACCCTAACTCTAACTCTAACCCTAACCCTAACCCTAACCCTAACCCTAACCCTAGCCCTAACCCTAACCCTAACCCTAGCCCTAGCAATGGCCCTAAGCCTAACCCTAACCCTAACACTAGCCCTAGCCCTAGCCCTACCCCTAGCCCTACCCTAAACCTAACCCTATCTCTAACCCTAGTCCTAGCCCTAAACCTCTACCCTAGCCCTAACCCTAACCCTAATCATAATCATAACCCTAACCCTAGCCCTAGCCCTAACCCTAACCCTTACCCTAACCCCAACCCCAACCCCAACCCCAACCGAATCCCAACCCCAATCCCATCCCAGAAACTAACCCTAAACTTGCGCTAACCCTAACCCTCACGTTAACCCCAACTCTAACCCCCACCCTAATCCCAACCGTAACCCTAATCCAAACACTAACCCTAACCTTAACACTAACCCTAGCCCTAACCCTAACCCTAACCCTAACACTAACACTAACCCTAACCCTAACCCTAACCCTAACCCTAGCCCTAACCCAGGCCATAACCCTAACCCTAATACTAACACTAAGCCTAACCCTAGCCCTAACCCTCTCCCTTACCATAACCCCAACCCTACCCGAACCCTAACCCTAGCCCTGACCCTAGCCCAACCCCTACCACTAACCCTAACCCTAACCCTAACCATAACTTTAACACTAACCCTAACCCCAACCTGAACCGCTACACCAAACCTAACCCTACCCTTACCCTAAACACAAACACAACCCTACCCTAAACCTTTTACGACCCCAACCCCAACCCCAACCCCGAACCCCAAAGCTAACCCCAACCCCCACCCCAAACCCAACACCAGCCCTACCCTAACCCTAACCTAAACCCGAACCCTACCCCTAACCCTAGCCCATACCCTAACCCTAACCCTAACCCTAGCCCTAGCCCTAACCCTAAACCTAAACCTAACACTTACCCTAACCCTAGCCCTAACCCTTACCCAAACCCTAACCATAACCCTAGCCCTCAGCCTAAACCTAGCCCTAGCCCTAGCCCTGGCCCTAGCCCTAACCCGAACCCTAGCCCTACCCCTAGCCCTAGACCTAGCCCTAACCCTAAACCTAACCCTAAACCTTTTACAATCCCGACCCTGACCCCAACTCCAGACCCCAATGCTAACACCAACCCGAAACCCAACACCAGCCCTACCCTTACCCTTACCTCAACCCCAACCCTAACCCTAACCCTAGCCCATACCCTAACCCTAACCCTAGCCCGAACCCTAACCCTAACCCTAACCCTAACCCTAACCTTAGCCCTAAACCTAACCCTTACCCTAGCCCTAGCACTAGCCCTAACCCTAACCCTAACCCTAACCCAAGCCCTAGCCCTATCCCTATCCCTCGCCCTAGCCCTACCCCTAGCCCTAACCCTAAACCTAACCCTAGCTCTAACCCTAGCCCTAGACCTAACACTCTACCCTAGCCCTAACCCTAACCATAATCCCAATCCTAACCCTAGCCTTAGCCCTAACCATAACCCTAACCCTAACCCCAACCACAACCACAACCAAAATCGAACCCCAACTCCAATCCCATCCCAGAAAATAAGCCTAACCTTGCCCTAACACTAACCCTCACGTTAACCCCAACTCTAACCCCCACCCTAATCCCAATCCTAACCCTAATCCAAACACTAACCCTAACCTTGACACCAACCCTAGCCCTAACCCTAACCCTAACCCTAGCCCTAACCCAGGCCATAACCCTAACCCTAACACTAACAATAACCCTAACCCTAGCCCTAACACTCTCCCTTACCATAACCCTAACCCTACCAAACCCTAACCCTAGCCCTGACCCTAACCCAACCCCTAACACTAACTCTAACACTAAACCTAACCCAAACCCTAACCATAACTTTGACCCTAACCCTAACCCTAAACCTAACCCTAACCCTAGCCCTAACCCTAACCCTTGCCCTAACCCTACACCTAACCCTCACCCTAACCCTAGCGCTAGCCCTGGCCATAGCCCTAGGCCTAGCCCTATCACTAACACTTACCCTAACACAAACCCTAACCCTAACCTTAAAACTAACCCTAACCCTTACCCTAACCCTCACCCTAACCCTATCCCTAACCCTAACCCTAGCCCTAACCGTAACCGTAACCTTAAACCTAACCCTAACCCTAAACCTAACCCTAGCCCTAACCCTAACCCAATCCCTAACCCTAACCCTAACCCTAACCCAAACCATAAACATAACCCTATCCCTAACCCTAACCCTAGCCCTCATTCTAACCCTAACCCTAACCTTACCCTAACCCTAACCCTACCCCAACCCTAACCCTAGCCCTAACCCAAACCCTACCACTAACCCTAACCCTAACCCTATCCCTAACCCCAACTCCAACCCCAACCCCAACTAAAACCAAAACCCAACCACAACCATAATGCTCACCCTAACAATAACCCTAACCATAACCCTAGCCCTAACCCTAAACCTAACCCGAACGTTAGCCCTAACCCTAGCCCTAACCCTAACTCTAAACCTAAACCTTAACCTAGCCCTAACCCTTGCAATAGCCATAACCCTAACCCCAACACTAACCCTAACCATAACCCTAGCCCTAGCCCTAACCCTAACCCTAACCCTAACCCTAACCCCAACCCCAACCACAACACGACACCAACACCAACACCAAACCCAACCCTAACCTAACCCGAACCCGTACCCGAACCCGATCCCGAACCATAACCCTAACCCTAACCCTAACCCCAACCCCAACCGCTACCCCAAACCTAACCCTACCCTTGCCCTAAGCACAAACACAACCCTAACCCTAAACCTTTTACGACCCCGACCCCAACCCCGGACCCCAAAGCTAACCCCAACCCCAAACCCAAAACCAGCCCTACCCTAACCCTAACCCTAACTCTAACCTTAAACCTAACCCTAACCCTAACACTACCCCTAACCCTAATCCCATCCCTAACACTAAACCTAACCTGAACCCGAACCCGAACCCGATCCTGAACCATAAAGCTAACCCTAACCCTAACCCCAACCCGAACCGCTACACCAAACCTAACCCTACCCTTACCCTAAGCACAAACACAACCCTGCCCTAAACCTTTTACGATACCGGCCCCAACCCCGAACCCCAAAGCTAACCCCAAATCCCCACCCCAAACCCAACACCAGCCCTACCCTAACCCTAACCTAAACCCGAACCCTACCCCTAACCCTAGCCCATCCCCTAACCCTAGCCCTAACCCTAAACCTAAACCTAACACTTACCCTAACCCTAGCCCTAACCCTTACCCAAACCCTAACCATAACCCTAGCCCTCAGGCTAACCCTAGCCCTAGCCCTGGCCCTAGCCCTAACCCTAGCCCTAGCCCTAGCCCTAGCCCTAGCCCTAGCCCTAGCCCTAACCCTAAATCTAACCCTAAACCTTTTACAATCCCGACCCTGACCCCAACTCCGGACCCCAATGCTAACACCAACCCGAAACCCAACACCAGCCCTACCCTTACCCTAACCTCAACCCCAACCCTAACCCTAACCCTAGCCCATACCCTAACCCTATCTCTAACCCTAACCCTAGCCCTAACCCTAGCCCGAACCCTAACCCTAACCCTAACCTTAGCCCTAAACCTAACCCTTACCCTAGCCCTAGCACTAGCCCTAAGCCTAACCGTAACCCTATCCCTAACCCAAGCCCTGGCCCCATCCCTAGCCCTAGCCCTACCCCTAGCCCTAACCCTAAACCTAACCCTAGCTCTAACCCTTGCCCTAGCCCTAACACTCTACCCTAGCCCTAACCCTAACCATAATCCTAATCCTAACCCTAGCCTTAGCCCTAACCATAACCCTAACCCTAACCCAAACAACAACCACAACCAAAATCGAACCCCAACCCCAATCCCATCCCACAAACTAACCCTAACCTTGCCCTAACACTAACCCTCACATTGACCACAACTCTAACCCCACCCTAATCCCAATCCTAACCCTAATCCAAACACTAACCCTAAACTTGACACCAACTCGAGCCCTAACCCTAACCCTAACCCTAGCCCTAACCCAGGCCATAACCCTAACCCTAACACTAACACTAACCCTAACCCAAACCCTAACCATAACTTTAACCCTAAACCTAGCCCTAACCCTAGCCCTAACCCTAACCCTTGCCCTAACCCTAAACCTAGCCCTCACCCTAACCCTAGCGCTAGCCCTAGCCATAGCCCTAGGCCTAGCCCTATCACTAACACTTACCCTAACACAAACCCTAAACCTAACCTTAAAACTAACCCTAATCCTTACCCTAACCCTCACCCTCACCCTAACCCTATCCCTAACCCTAACCCTAGCCCTAACCGTAACCGTAACTGTAACCTTAACCCTAACCCTAAACCTAACCCTAGCCCTAACCCTAACCCAATCCCTAACCCTAACCCTAACCCTAGCCCTCATTCTAACCCTAACCCTAACCCTACCCTAACCCTAACCCTACCCCAACCCTAACCCTAGCCCTAACCCTAACCCTAACCCAAACCCTACCACTAACCCTAACCCTATCCCTAACCCCAACCCCAACTCCAACCCCAACCCCAACTAAAACCAAAACCCAACCACAACCATAACACTCACCCTAACAATAACCCTAACCATAACCCTAGCCCTAACCCTAAACCTAACCCGAACATTAGCCCTAACCCTAGCCCTAACCCTAACCCTAAACCTAAACCTTAACCTAGCCCTAACCCTTGCAATAGCCGTAACCCTAATCCCAACACTAACCCTAACCATAACCCTAGCCCTAGCCCTAACCCTAACCCTAACCCTAACCCTAACCCTAACCCTAACCACAATACGACACCAACACCAACACCAACACCAACACCAAACCCAACCCTAACCTAACCCGAACCCGAACCCGATCCCAAACCATAACCCTAACCCCAACCCCAACCGCTACCCCAAACCTAACACTACCCTTGCCCTAACCACCAACACATCCCTAACCCTAAAACTTTTACGACCCCGACCCCGACCCCAACCCCGGACCCCAAAGCTAACCCCAACCCCAAACCCAACACCAGCCCTACCCTAACCCTAACCTCAACCCCAACCCTACCCCTAACACTAGCCCATACCCTAACCCTAGCCCTAACCCTAACCCTAAACCTAACCCTTACCCTTACCCTGACCCTAGTCCTAAACCTAACCCAAACCCTAACCATAACCCTAGCCTGAGACCTCAGCCTAACCCTAGCCCTAGCCCTACCCTACCCTAGCCCTAGCCCAAACCCTAACCCTAACCCTAACCCTAACCCTAGCCATAGCCCAAGCCCTAGCCCTAACCCTAACCCTAACCCTAACCCTAAACCTTTTACAATCCCGACCCCGACCCCAACCCCAACTCCGGACCCCAATGCTAACTCCAACCCCAACCCCCACCCCAAACCAAACACCAGCCCTACCCTAACCCTAAAATCAACCCCAACCCCAACCCTAACCCTAGCCCATACCCTAACCCTAACTCTAACCCTAACCCTAACCCTAACCCTACCCTAACCTAACCCTAACCCTAACCCGAGCCCTAACCCTAACCCTAACCCTAACCCTAACCCTAGCCCTAACCCTAACCCTAGCCCTAGCCCTAGCCCTAGCCCTAGCCCTAGCACTAGCCCTAACCCTAATCCTAACCCTAACCCTAGCCCTAGCCCTAGCCCTACCCCTAGACCTAACCCTAAACCAAACCCTAGCTCTAACCCTAGACCTAGCCGTAAAACTCTACCCTAGCCCTAACCCTAACCCTAACCCTGAACCTAACCCTAGCCCTAGCCCTAGCCCAAGCTCTAACCCTAACCCTAACCCTAGCCCATACCCTAACCATAACTCTAACCCTAGCCCAACCCCAACCCCGGACCCCAATGCTAACCCCAACCCCAACCCCCACCCCAAACCCAACACCAGCCCTACACTAACCCTAACCTCAACCCCAACCCTAACCCAAACCCTAGCCCATACCCTAACCCTAACTCTAACCCTAACCCTAGCCCTAACCCTAGCCCTCACCCTAGCCCTAGCCCAAGCCCTAAGCCTAAGCCTAACCCTAGCCCTAGCCCTAACCCTAAACATAACCCTAACCCTAGCCCTAGCCCAAGCCCTAAGCCTAAGCCTCACCCTAACCCTAACCCTAGCCCTAGCCCTAGCCCTAGCCCTAACCCTAAACCTAACCCTAGCTCTAACCCTAGCCGTAGCCCTAACTCTCTACCGTAGCCCTAACCCTAACCCTAATCCTAATCCTAACCCTAACCCTAACCCTAACCCTAACCCTAGCCCTAGCCCTAGCCTTAGCCCTAGCCCTAGCCCTAGCCCTAGCCCTAGCCCTAACCTTAACCCCAACCACAACCACAACCACAACCAAACCCCAAACCCAATCCCATCCCAGAAAATAAACCTAACCTTGCCCTAAAACTAACCCTCAACTTAACCCCAACTCTAACCCCCACCCTAATGCCAACCCTAACCCTAACCCAAACACTAACCCTAACCTTAACCCTAACCCTAGGCCTAACCCTAACCCTAAACCTCAGCCCTAACCCTAGCCGTAACCCTAACCCTAACACTAACCAAAACCCTAACACTAACCCTAAACCTAACCCTAACCCTAACCATAACCCTAACCCTAACCCTACCCAAACCCTAACCCTAAGCCTAACCCTAGCCCTAACCCTAACCCAACCCCTACCACTAACCCTAACCCTATCCCTAACCCCAACTCCAACCCCAACCCCAACTGAAACCAAAACCCCAACCACAACCATAACACTCACCCTAACAATAACCCTAACCCTAACCCTAGCCCTAACCCTAGCCCTAACCCTAAACCTAACCCGAACCTTAGCCCTAACCCTAGCCCTAACCCTAACCCTAAACCTAAACCTTACCCTAGCCCTAACCCTTGCAATAGACCTAACCCTAACCCTAACCCCAACACTAACCATAACCATAACCCTAGCCCTAGCCCTAACCCTAACCCTAACCCTACCCTTACCCTAAGCTCAAACACAACCCTAACCCTAAACCTTTTACGACCCCGAACCTGACCCCAACCCCGGACGCCAATGCTAACCCCAACCCCAACCCCCACCCCAAACCCAACACCAGCCCTACCCTAACCCTAACCTCAACCCCAACCCTACCCCTAACCCTAGCCCATACCCTAACCCTAACCCTGACCCTAGCCCTAGCCCTAACCCCAGCCCTAGCCCTAGCCCTAGCCCTAACCCTAAACCTAAACCTAAACCTAACACTTACCCTAACCCTAGCCCTAACCCTGACACAAACCCTAACCATAACCCTCGCCCTAGCCCTCAGCCTAACCCTAGCCCTAGCCCTAGCCCTAACCCTAACACTAGCCCTAGCCCTACACCTAGACCTAGCCCTAACCCTAAACCTAACCCTAAACCTTTTACAATCCCGACCCCGACCCCAACTCCGGACCCCAATGCTAACCCCCACCCCCAACCCCACCCCAAACCCAACACCAGCCCTACCCTAACCCTAACCTCAACCCCAACCCTAACCCTAACCCTAACCCTAGCCCTAGCCCTAACCCTAACCCTAAACCTAAACCTAAACCTAACCCTTACCCTAACCCTAGCCCTAACCCTGACCCAAACCCTAACCATAACCCTCTCCCTAGCCCTCAGCCCAACCCTAGCCCTAGCCCTAGCCCTAGCCCTAGCCCTAACCCTAACACTAGCCCTAGCCCTAGCCCTAGACCTAGCCCTAACCCTAAACCTAACCCTAAACCTTTTACAATCCCGACCCCGACCCCGACCCCAACTCCGGACCCCAATGCTAACCCCCACCCCCACCCCCACCCCAAACCCAACACCAGGCCTACCCTAACCTCAACCCCAACCCTAACCCTAACCCTAACCCTAACCCTAGCCCATTCACTAACCCTAACTCTAACTCTAACCCTAACCCTAACCCTAACCCTAGCCCCAGCACTAGCCCTAAGCCTAAGCCTAACCCTAACCCTAACCCTAACCCTCTACCCTAGCCCTAACCCTAACCCTAATCCTAACCCTAACCCTAACCCTAACCCTAGCCCTAGCCCTAGCCCTAACCCTAACCCTAACCCTAACCCTTACCCTAACCCCAACCCCAACCCCAACCAAACCCCAACCCCAATCCCATCCCAGAAACTAACCCTAAACTTGCCCTAACCCTAACCCTCACGTTGACCCCAACTCTAACCCCCACCCTAATCCCAACCCTAACCCTAATCCAAACACTAACCCTAACCTTAACACTAACCCTAGCCCTAACCCTAACCCTAACACTAACACTAACACTAAACCTAACCCTAACCCTAGCCCTAACCCAGGCCATAACCCTAACCCTAATACTAACACTAAGCCTAACCCTAGCCCTAACCCTCTCCCTTACCATAACACCAACCCTACCCAAACCCTAACCCTAGCCCTGACCCTAACCCAACCCCTACCACTAACCCTAACACTAACCCTAACACTAACCCTAACACTAACCCTAACCATAACTTTAACCCTAACCCTAGCCCTAACCCTAACCCTACCCTTAACCTAAGCACAAACACAACCCTAACCCTAAACCTTTTACGACCCCGACCCCGACCCCAACCCCAGACGCCAATGCTAACCCCAACCCCAACCCCCACCCCAAACCCAACACCAGCCCTACCCTAACCCTAAACTCAAACCCAACCCTAACCCTAACGCTAGCCCATACCCTAACCCTAACTCGAACACTAACCCTACCCTAACCCTAGCCCTAACCCTAACCCTAACCCTAACCCTAGCCCTAACCCTAACCATAACCCTAGCCCTAGCACTTGCCCTAAGCCTAAGCCTAACCCTAACCCTCACCCTAACCCTAGCACTAGCCCTAGCCCTAGCCCTACCCCTAGCCCTAACCCTAACCCTAACCCTAACCCTACCCTAACCCTAACCCTAGCCCTAACCCTAAACCTAACCCTAACCCTAACCCTAACCCTAAACCTAACCCTAGCCCTCTCCCTAACCCTAAACCTAACTGTAACCCTAGCCCAAACCCTAACCCTAGCCCTAACCCTAACACAATCCCTAACACTAACCCTAACCCTAACCCAAACCCTAAACATAACGCTATCCCTAACCCTAAACCTAGCCCTCATTCTAACCCTAACCCTAACCCTACCCTAACCCTAACCCTAACCCTAACCCTAGCCCTAGCCCAAGCTCTAACCCTAACCCTAACTTGAGCTCTAACACTAACCATAACCCCAACCCTAGCCCTAGCCCTAGCCCTAACCCTAGCCCATACCCTAGCCCATACCCTAATCATAACTGTAACCCTAGCCCTAACCCTAAACCTAACCCTAAACCTTTTACAATCCCGACCCCAACCCCAACCCCGGACCCCAATGCTAACCCCCACCCCAACCCCCACCCCAAACCCAACACCAGCCCTACCCTAACCCTAACCTCAACCCCAACCCTAACCCAAACCCTAGCACATACCCTAACCCTAACTCTAACCCTAACCCTAGCCCTAACCCTAGCCCTAACCCTAGCCCTAACCCTAAACCTAAACCTAACCCTAACCCTAGGCCTAACCCTTACCCTAACCCTAACCCTAGCCCTAAGCCTAAGCCTAAGCCTAAGCCTAACCCTAGCCCTAGCCCTAGCCCTAGCCCTAGCCCTAACCCTAAACCTAACCCTAACACTAACCCTCTACCGTAGCCCTAACCCTAACACTAATCCTAATCCTAACCCTAACCCTAACCCTAACCAAAACACTAACCCTAACCCTAACCCTAGCCCTAACCTTCTCCCTAACCATAACCCTAACCCTACCCAAACCCTAACCCTAGCCCTAACCCTAACCCAACCCCTACCACTAACCCTAACCCTATCCCTAACCCCAACTCCAACCCCAACCCAAATAAAACCAAAACCACAACCACAACCGTTACGATCACCCTAACAATAACCCTAACCCTAACCCTAGCCCTAACCCTAAACCTACCCCGAACCTTAGCCCTAACCCTAGCCCTAACCCTAACCCTAAACCTAAACCTTACCCTAGCCCTAACCCTTGCAATAGCCCTAACCCTAACCCCAACACTAACCCTAACCGTAACCCTAGCCCTAACCCTAACCCTAACACTAATCCTATCCGGAACCCGAACACGAACCCTAACCCCAACCACAACACGACACCAACACCAACACCAAACCCAACCCTAACCCTAACCTCAACCCCAACCCCAACCCCAACCCCAACCCTAACCCTAACCTCAACCCCAACCCCAACCATAACCCTAACCCTAAAACTAACCCTAACCCTAACCCTAATCCCAACCCTAACCCTAAAACTAACCCGAACCCGATCCTGAACCATAACCCTAACCCAAACCCAAACCATAAACATAACCCTATCCCTAACCCTAACCCTAGCCCTCATTCTAACCCTAACCCTAAACCTACCCTAACCCCAACCCTAACCCTAAACCTAACCCTAGCCCTAGCCCTAGCCCAAGCTCTAACCCTAACCCTAACCCTAACTTGAGCTCTAACACTAACCATAACCCCAACCCTAGCCCTAACCCTAGCCCTAACCCTAACCCTAGCCCTAACACTAACCCTAACCCTAGCCCATACCCTAACCATACCTCTAACCCTAGCCCTAACCCTAACCCTAACCCTAAACCTTTTACAATCCTGAACCCGACCCCGACCCCAACCCTGGACCCCAATGCTAACCCCAACCCCAACCCCCACCCCAAACCCAACACCAGCCCTTCCCTAACCCTAACCTCAACCCCAACCCTAACCCTAACCCTAACCCATGCCCTAACCCATACCCTAACCCATACCCTAACCCTAACTCTAACCCTAACCCTAGCCCTAGCCCTAACCCTAACCCTAGCCCTAGTTCTAGCCCTAACCCTAACCCTAACCCTAGCCCTAGTTCTAGCCCTAACCCTAACCCTAACCCTAACCCTAACCCTAGCCCTAGCCCTAGCCCTAAGCCTAACCCTAGCCCTAGCTCTAACCCTAGCCCTAGCCATAGCCCTAACCCTAACCCTAATCCTAACCCTAACCCTAACCCTAACCCTAGCCCTCGCCCTCACCCTCGCCCTAACCCTAACCCTAACCCTAACCCCAACCCCAACCACAACCACAACCGAACCCTAACCCCAATCCCATTCCAGAAACTAACCCAAACCTTGCCCTAACCCTAACCCTCACCTTAACTCCGACTAATCCTAACCCTAACCCAACCCCTACCACTAACCCTAACCCAAACCCTAACCATAACTTTAACCCTAACCCTAGCCCTAAACCTAACCCTAACCCTAGACCTAACCCTAACCCTAACCCTTACCCTCGCCCTAACCCTTGCCCAAACCCTAACCCTAACCCTAACCCTAGCCCTAACCCTAACCCTAACCCTAACCCTAACCCTAACCCTAAATCTAACCCTAACCTTAGCCCTAACCCTAACCCTAGCCCTCATTCTAACCCTAACCCTAACCTTAACCCTAACCTAGCCCTAACCCTAACCCTAGCCCTAGCCCTAACCCTAACCCTAACCCTTGCACTAACCCTAACCCTAACCCCAACCCTGACCCTAACCCCAACCCTGACCCTAACTCTATCCCTAACCCTAAACTAACCCCAAACCTAACCCTAACCATAACCCCAACCCTAACTCTAACCCCAACCCGAACCCGAACTCATACCCTAACCCTATCCCCAACACAACCCCAACCCCAACCCTAACCCTAACCCCTACCCCAACCCTAACCCTAACCCTAACCTCCACCCCAACCCTAACCCTAACCACAACCACAACCGAACCCTAACCCCAATCCCATCCCAGAAACTAACCCAAACCTTGCCCTAACCCTAACCTTCACCTTAACTCCGACTAATCCTAACCCTAACCCAACCCCTACCACTAACACTAACCCTAACCCAAACCCTAACCATAACTTTAACCCTAACCCTAGCCCTAAACCTAACCCTAACCCTAACCCTAGACCTAACCCTAACCCTAACCCTAACCCTTACCCTAGCCCTAACCCTTGCCCAAACCCTAACCCTAACCCTAACCCTAACCCTAGCCCTAACCCTAACCCTAACCCTAAACCTAACCCTAACCTTAGCCCTAACCCTAACCCTAGCCCTCATTCTAACCCTAACCCTAACCTTAACCCTAACCCTAGCCCTAACCCTAACCCTAGCCCTAGCCCTAGCCCTAACCCTAACCCTTGCACTAACCCTAACCCTAACCCTAACCCCAACCCTGACCCTAACCCCAACCCTGACCCTAACCCTAACCCTATCCCTAACCCTAAACTAACCCCAAACCTAACCCTAACCATAACCCCAACCCTAACTCTAACCCCAACCCGAACCCAAACTCATACCCTAACCCTATCCCCAACACAACCCCAACCCCAACCCTAACCCTAACCCCTACCCCAACCCTAACCCGAACCCTAACCTCCACCCCAACCCTAACCCTAACCCCAACCCAAACCCCAACCCAAACTCGAACACAACCCTTAACCCCAACCCCAACCCAAACCCCAACCCCAACCCCCACCCCACCCCTAACCCTAACCCTAACCCTAACCCCAACCCCAACCACAACCACAACCGAACCCTAACCCCAATCCCATCCCAGAAACTAACCCAAACCTTGCCCTAACCCTAACCCTCACCTTAACTCCGACTAATCCTAACCCTAACCCAACCCCTACCACTAACCCTAACACTAACCCTAACCCAAACCCTAACCATAACTTTAACCCTAACCCTAGTTCTAAACCTAACCCTAACCCTAGACCTAACCCTAACCCTTACCCTAAACCTAAACCTAGCCCTCGCCCTAACACTAGCGCTAGCCCTAGCCATAGCCCTAAGCCTAGCCCTAACCCTAACCCAATCCCTAACACTAACACTAACCCCAACCCTAACCCAAACCCTAAACATAACCCTATCCCTGACCCTAACCCTAGCCCTAATACTAACCCTAACCCTAACCCTACCCTAACCCTAACCCTGACCCTAACCCTAACCCTAACCCTAACCCTAACCCTAACCCTAGCCCTAGCCCTAGCCCAAGCCCAAGCTCTAACCCTAACCCTAACCCTAACCCTAACTTGAGCTCTAACACTAACCTTAACCCCAACCCTAGCCCTAACCCTAACCCTAGCCCTAACCCTAGCCCTAACATTAACTCTAAACCTAACCCTAACCCTAACCCTAACCTTAACCCTAACCCTAGCCCTAACCCTAACCCTAAGCCTAGCCCTAACCCTAACCCTAACCCTAGCACTAACCCTAACCCTAACCCTAACCAGAACCAGAACCCGAACCCTAACCCTAACCCCAAATCAAACCCCAATCCCAACACAACCCAACCCCAACCCCAACCCTAACCCTAACCACCACCCCAACCCTACCCCTACACCTCACCCTAACCCTAACCCTAACCTCCACCCCAACCCTAACCCTAACCCCAACCCAAACCCCAACCCCAACCCAAACTCGAACCCAACCCTGAACCCCAACCCCAACCCAAACCCCAACCCCAACCCCCACCCCACACCTAACTCTAACCATAACCCAACCACAACCCAACCCCAGCCGCAACCCTAACCCTAACCCTAGCCCTAACCCTTACCCTTACCCTAACCCAACCCCAACACCAACCCCAACACCAACACCAACCCTAACCCTAACCCTAACCCCAACCCTAACACGAACATGAACCCGAACCTGAACCCTAACATGAATCCGAACCCGAACTCGAACCCTATCCCCAACCCCAACCCCAACCCTACCCCTACCCCTACCCCGAACCCCATCCCTAACCCCAACCCCAACCCAAACCCGAAACCTAACCCCAACCCTAACCCTATCCCCAAACTTAACCCTAACCCTAATCCCAACCCCAACCCCAACCCCAACTCTAACCCTATCCCCAACCCCAACCCCAACCCCAACCCAACCCAATCCAATCCAATCCAATCCAAACCCCAACCCCAACCCTAACCCTAACCACAATCCCAACCCCAACCCCAACTCTAACCCTAATCCTAATCCTAACCTTAACCCTAACCCTAACTCTAACCCTAACCCTAACCGCAACACCAACACCAACCCTAACCAGAACCAGAACCCGAACCCTAACCCTAACCCCAACCCAAACCCCAATTCCAACACAACCCAAACCCCAACCCCAACCCTAACCCTAACCTCCACCCCAACCCTAACCCTACCCCTAACCCTAACCCTAACCCTAACCCTATCCCTAACCCTAACCCTAACCCTAACCTCAACCCCAACCCCAACTCTAACCTCCACCCCAACCCTAACCCTAACCCCAACCCAAACCCTAACCCGAACTCGAACCCAACCCTGAACCCCAACCCCAACTCCACCCTAACCCTAACCCTAACCATAACCCAACCACAACCCAACCCAAGCCCTAACCCTAACCCTTACCCTAACCCTAACCATAACCCAAACCCAACACCAACACCAACACCAACCCTAGCCCTAACCCTAAACCTTACCCTAGCTCTAACCCTAGCCCTAGCCCTAATCCTAATCCTAACCCTAACCCTAACCCTAACCCTAACCCTAGCCCTCGCCCTAACCCTAACCCTAACCCTAACCCTAACCCCAACCCCAACCACAACCACAACCGAACCCTAACCCCAATCCCATTCCAGAAACTAACCCAAACCTTGCCCTAACCCTAACCCTCACCTTAACTCCGACTAATCCTAACCCTAACCCAACCCCTACCACTAACCCTAACACTAACCCTAACCCAAACCCTAACCATAACTTTAACCCTAACCCTAGCCCTAAACCTAACCCTAACCCTAGACCTAACCCTAACCCTAACCCTTACCCTAGCCCTAACCCTTGCCCAAACTCTAACCCTAACCCTAACCCTAGCCCTAACCCTAACCCTCACCCTAACCCTAAATCTAACCCTAACCTTAGCCCTAACCCTAACCCTAGCCCTCATTCTAACCCTAACCCTAACCTTAACCCTAACCCTAGCCCTAACCCTAACCCTAGCCCTAGCCCTAACCCTAACCCTAACCCTTGCACTAACCCTAACCCTAACCCTAACCCCAACCCTGACCCTAACCCCAACCCTGACCCTAACTCTATCCCTAACCCTAAACTAACCCCAAACCTAACCCTAACCATAACCCCAACCCTAACTCTAACCCCAACCCGAACCCGAACTCATACCCTAACCCTATCCCCAACACAACCCCAACCCCAACCCTAACCCTAACCCCTACCCCAACCCTAACCCTAACCCTAACCCTAACCTCCACCCCAACCCCAACCCCAACCACAACCACAACCGAACCCTAACCCCAATCCCATCCCAGAAACTAACCCAAACCTTGCCCTAACCCTAACCCTCACCTTAACTCCGACTAATCCTAACCCTAACCCAACCCCTACCACTAACCCTAACACTAACCCTAACCCAAACCCTAACCATAACTTTAACCCTAACCCTAGTTCTAAACCTAACCCTAACCCTAGACCTAACCCTAACCCTTACCCTAAACCTAAACCTAGCCCTCGCCCTAACACTAGCGCTAGCCCTAGCCATAGCCCTAAGCCTAGCCCTAACCCTAACCCAATCCCTAACACTAACACTAACCCCAACCCTAACCCAAACCCTAAACATAACCCTATCCCTGACCCTAACCCTAGCCCTAATACTAACCCTAACCCTAACCCTACCCTAACCCTAACCCTGACCCTAACCCTAACCCTAACCCTAACCCTAGCCCTAGCCCTAGCCCAAGCCTAAGCTCTAACCCTAACCCTAACCCTAACCCTAACTTGAGCTCTAACACTAACCTTAACCCCAACCCTAGCCCTAACCCTAACCCTAGCCCTAACCCTAACCCTAGCCCTAACATTAACTCTAAACCTAACCCTAACCCTAACCCTAACCTTAACCCTAACCTAGCCCTAACCCTAACCCTAGCCCTAGCCCTAACCCTAACCCTAACCCTTGCACTAACCCTAACCCTAACCCCAACCCTGACCCTAACCCCAACCCTGACCCTAACTCTATCCCTAACCCTAAACTAACCCCAAACCTAACCCTAACCATAACCCCAACCCTAACTCTAACCCCAACCCGAACCCGAACTCATACCCTAACCCTATCCCCAACACAACCCCAACCCCAACCCTAACCCTAACCCCTACCCCAACCCTAACCCTAACCCTAACCTCCACCCCAACCCTAACCCTAACCACAACCACAACCGAACCCTAACCCCAATCCCATCCCAGAAACTAACCCAAACCTTGCCCTAACCCTAACCTTCACCTTAACTCCGACTAATCCTAACCCTAACCCAACCCCTACCACTAACACTAACCCTAACCCAAACCCTAACCATAACTTTAACCCTAACCCTAGCCCTAAACCTAACCCTAACCCTAACCCTAGACCTAACCCTAACCCTAACCCTAACCCTTACCCTAGCCCTAACCCTTGCCCAAACCCTAACCCTAACCCTAACCCTAACCCTAGCCCTAACCCTAACCCTAACCCTAAACCTAACCCTAACCTTAGCCCTAACCCTAACCCTAGCCCTCATTCTAACCCTAACCCTAACCTTAACCCTAACCCTAGCCCTAACCCTAACCCTAGCCCTAGCCCTAGCCCTAACCCTAACCCTTGCACTAACCCTAACCCTAACCCTAACCCCAACCCTGACCCTAACCCCAACCCTGACCCAAACCCTAACCCTATCCCTAACCCTAAACTAACCCCAAACCTAACCCTAACCATAACCCCAACCCTAACTCTAACCCCAACCCGAACCCAAACTCATACCCTAACCCTATCCCCAACACAACCCCAACCCCAACCCTAACCCTAACCCCTACCCCAACCCTAACCCGAACCCTAACCTCCACCCCAACCCTAACCCTAACCCCAACCCAAACCCCAACCCAAACTCGAACACAACCCTGAACCCCAACCCCAACCCAAACCCCAACCCCAACCCCCACCCCACCCCTAACCCTAACCCTAACCCTAACCCCAACCCCAACCACAACCACAACCGAACCCTAACCCCAATCCCATCCCAGAAACTAACCCAAACCTTGCCCTAACCCTAACCCTCACCTTAACTCCGACTAATCCTAACCCTAACCCAACCCCTACCACTAACCCTAACACTAACCCTAACCCAAACCCTAACCATAACTTTAACCCTAACCCTAGTTCTAAACCTAACCCTAACCCTAGACCTAACCCTAACCCTTACCCTAAACCTAAACCTAGCCCTCGCCCTAACACTAGCGCTAGCCCTAGCCATAGCCCTAAGCCTAGCCCTAACCCTAACCCAATCCCTAACACTAACACTAACCCCAACCCTAACCCAAACCCTAAACATAACCCTATCCCTGACCCTAACCCTAGCCCTAATACTAACCCTAACCCTAACCCTACCCTAACCCTAACCCTGACCCTAACCCTAACCCTAACCCTAACCCTAACCCTAGCCCTAGCCCTAGCCCAAGCCCAAGCTCTAACCCTAACCCTAACCCTAACCCTAACTTGAGCTCTAACACTAACCTTAACCCCAACCCTAGCCCTAACCCTAACCCTAGCCCTAACCCTAACCCTAGCCCTAACATTAACTCTAAACCTAACCCTAACCCTAACCCTAACCCTAACCTTAACCCTAACCCTAGCCCTAACCCTAACCCTATCCCTAACCCTAACCCTAACCCTAACCTCAACCCCAACCCCAACTCTAACCTCCACCCCAACCCTAACCCTAACCCCAACCCAAACCCTAACCCGAACTCGAACCCAACCCTGAACCCCAACCCCAACTCCACCCTAACCCTAACCCTAACCATAACCCAACCACAACCCAACCCAAGCCCTAACCCTAACCCTTACCCTAACCCTAACCATAACCCAAACCCAACACCAACACCAACACCAACCCTAGCCCTAACCCTAAACCTTACCCTAGCTCTAACCCTAGCCCTAACCCTAATCCTAATCCTAACCCTAACCCTAACCCTAACCCTAGCCCTCGCCCTAACCCTAACCCTAACCCTAACCCTAACCCCAACCCCAACCACAACCACAACCGAACCCTAACCCCAATCCCATTCCAGAAACTAACCCAAACCTTGCCCTAACCCTAACCCTCACCTTAACTCCGACTAATCCTAACCCTAACCCAACCCCTACCACTAACCCTAACACTAACCCTAACCCAAACCCTAACCATAACTTTAACCCTAACCCTAGCCCTAAACCTAACCCTAACCCTAGACCTAACCCTAACCCTAACCCTTACCCTAGCCCTAACCCTTGCCCAAACTCTAACCCTAACCCTAACCCTAGCCCTAACCCTAACCCTCACCCTAACCCTAAATCTAACCCTAACCTTAGCCCTAACCCTAACCCTAGCCCTCATTCTAACCCTAACCCTAACCTTAACCCTAACCCTAGCCCTAACCCTAACCCTAGCCCTAGCCCTAACCCTAACCCTAACCCTTGCACTAACCCTAACCCTAACCCTAACCCCAACCCTGACCCTAACCCCAACCCTGACCCTAACTCTATCCCTAACCCTAAACTAACCCCAAACCTAACCCTAACCATAACCCCAACCCTAACTCTAACCCCAACCCGAACCCGAACTCATACCCTAACCCTATCCCCAACACAACCCCAACCCCAACCCTAACCCTAACCCCTACCCCAACCCTAACCCTAACCCTAACCTCCACCCCAACCCCAACCCCAACCACAACCACAACCGAACCCTAACCCCAATCCCATCCCAGAAACTAACCCAAACCTTGCCCTAACCCTAACCCTCACCTTAACTCCGACTAATCCTAACCCTAACCCAACCCCTACCACTAACCCTAACACTAACCCTAACCCAAACCCTAACCATAACTTTAACCCTAACCCTAGTTCTAAACCTAACCCTAACCCTAGACCTAACCCTAACCCTTACCCTAAACCTAAACCTAGCCCTCGCCCTAACACTAGCGCTAGCCCTAGCCATAGCCCTAAGCCTAGCCCTAACCCTAACCCAATCCCTAACACTAACACTAACCCCAACCCTAACCCAAACCCTAAACATAACCCTATCCCTGACCCTAACCCTAGCCCTAATACTAACCCTAACCCTAACCCTACCCTAACCCTAACCCTGACCCTAACCCTAACCCTAACCCTAACCCTAACCCTAGCCCTAGCCCTAGCCCAAGCCCAAGCTCTAACCCTAACCCTAACCCTAACCCTAACTTGAGCTCTAACACTAACCTTAACCCCAACCCTAGCCCTAACCCTAACCCTAGCCCTAACCCTAACCCTAGCCCTAACATTAACTCTAAACCTAACCCTAACCCTAACCCTAACCTTAACCCTAACCTAGCCCTAACCCTAACCCTAGCCCTAGCCCTAACCCTAACCCTAACCCTTGCACTAACCCTAACCCTAACCCCAACCCTGACCCTAACCCCAACCCTGACCCTAACTCTATCCCTAACCCTAAACTAACCCCAAACCTAACCCTAACCATAACCCCAACCCTAACTCTAACCCCAACCCGAACCCGAACTCATACCCTAACCCTATCCCCAACACAACCCCAACCCCAACCCTAACCCTAACCCCTACCCCAACCCTAACCCTAACCCTAACCTCCACCCCAACCCTAACCCTAACCACAACCACAACCGAACCCTAACCCCAATCCCATCCCAGAAACTAACCCAAACCTTGCCCTAACCCTAACCTTCACCTTAACTCCGACTAATCCTAACCCTAACCCAACCCCTACCACTAACACTAACCCTAACCCAAACCCTAACCATAACTTTAACCCTAACCCTAGCCCTAAACCTAACCCTAACCCTAACCCTAGACCTAACCCTAACCCTAACCCTAACCCTTACCCTAGCCCTAACCCTTGCCCAAACCCTAACCCTAACCCTAACCCTAACCCTAGCCCTAACCCTAACCCTAACCCTAAACCTAACCCTAACCTTAGCCCTAACCCTAACCCTAGCCCTCATTCTAACCCTAACCCTAACCTTAACCCTAACCCTAGCCCTAACCCTAACCCTAGCCCTAGCCCTAGCCCTAGCCCTAACCCTAACCCTTGCACTAACCCTAACCCTAACCCTAACCCCAACCCTGACCCTAACCCCAACCCTGACCCTAACCCTAACCCTATCCCTAACCCCAAACTAACCCCAAACCTAACCCTAACCATAACCCCAACCCTAACTCTAACCCCAACCCGAACCCAAACTCATACCCTAACCCTATCCCCAACACAACCCCAACCCCAACCCTAACCCTAACCCCTACCCCAACCCTAACCCGAACCCTAACCTCCACCCCAACCCTAACCCTAACCCCAACCCAAACCCCAACCCAAACTCGAACACAACCCTGAACCCCAACCCCAACCCAAACCCCAACCCCAACCCCCACCCCACCCCTAACCCTAACCCTAACCCTAACCCCAACCCCAACCACAACCACAACCGAACCCTAACCCCAATCCCATCCCAGAAACTAACCCAAACCTTGCCCTAACCCTAACCCTCACCTTAACTCCGACTAATCCTAACCCTAACCCAACCCCTACCACTAACCCTAACACTAACCCTAACCCAAACCCTAACCATAACTTTAACCCTAACCCTAGTTCTAAACCTAACCCTAACCCTAGACCTAACCCTAACCCTTACCCTAAACCTAAACCTAGCCCTCGCCCTAACACTAGCGCTAGCCCTAGCCATAGCCCTAAGCCTAGCCCTAACCCTAACCCAATCCCTAACACTAACACTAACCCCAACCCTAACCCAAACCCTAAACATAACCCTATCCCTGACCCTAACCCTAGCCCTAATACTAACCCTAACCCTAACCCTACCCTAACCCTAACCCTGACCCTAACTCTAACCCTAACCCTAACCCTAACCCTAGCCCTAGCCCTAGCCCAAGCCCAAGCTCTAACCCTAACCCTAACCCTAACCCTAACTTGAGCTCTAACACTAACCTTAACCCCAACCCTAGCCCTAACCCTAACCCTAGCCCTAACCCTAACCCTAACATTAACTCTAAACCTAACCCTAACCCTAACCCTAACCTTAACCCTAACCCTAGCCCTAACCCTAACCCTAAGCCTAGCCCTAACCCTAACCCTAACCCTAGCACTAACCCTAACCCTAACCCTAACCAGAACCAGAACCCGAACCCTAACCCTAACCCCAAATCAAACCCCAATCCCAACACAACCCAACCCCAACCCCAACCCTAACCCTAACCACCACCCCAACCCTACCCCTACACCTCACCCTAACCCTAACCCTAACCTCCACCCCAACCCTAACCCTAACCCCAACCCAAACCCCAACCCCAACCCAAACTCGAACCCAACCCTGAACCCCAACCCCAACCCAAACCCCAACCCCAACCCCCACCCCACACCTAACTCTAACCATAACCCAACCACAACCCAACCCCAGCCGCAACCCTAACCCTAACCCTAGCCCTAACCCTTACCCTTACCCTAACCCAACCCCAACACCAACCCCAACACCAACACCAACCCTAACCCTAACCCTAACCCCAACCCTAACACGAACATGAACCCGAACCTGAACCCTAACATGAATCCGAACCCGAACTCGAACCCTATCCCCAACCCCAACCCCAACCCTACCCCTACCCCTACCCCGAACCCCATCCCTAACCCCAACCCCAACCCAAACCCGAAACCTAACCCCAACCCTAACCCTATCCCCAAACTTAACCCTAACCCTAATCCCAACCCCAACCCCAACCCCAACTCTAACCCTATCCCCAACCCCAACCCCAACCCCAACCCAACCCAATCCAATCCAATCCAATCCAAACCCCAACCCCAACCCTAACCCTAACCACAATCCCAACCCCAACCCCAACTCTAACCCTAATCCTAATCCTAACCTTAACCCTAACCCTAACTCTAACCCTAACCCTAACCGCAACACCAACACCAACCCTAACCAGAACCAGAACCCGAACCCTAACCCTAACCCCAACCCAAACCCCAATTCCAACACAACCCAAACCCCAACCCCAACCCTAACCCTAACCTCCACCCCAACCCTAACCCTACCCCTAACCCTAACCCTAACCCTAACCCTATCCCTAACCCTAACCCTAACCCTAACCTCAACCCCAACCCCAACTCTAACCTCCACCCCAACCCTAACCCTAACCCCAACCCAAACCCTAACCCGAACTCGAACCCAACCCTGAACCCCAACCCCAACTCCACCCTAACCCTAACCCTAACCATAACCCAACCACAACCCAACCCAAGCCCTAACCCTAACCCTTACCCTAACCCTAACCATAACCCAAACCCAACACCAACACCAACACCAACCCTAGCCCTAACCCTAAACCTTACCCTAGCTCTAACCCTAGCCCTAACCCTAATCCTAATCCTAACCCTAACCCTAACCCTAACCCTAACCCTAGCCCTCGCCCTAACCCTAACCCTAACCCTAACCCTAACCCCAACCCCAACCACAACCACAACCGAACCCTAACCCCAATCCCATTCCAGAAACTAACCCAAACCTTGCCCTAACCCTAACCCTCACCTTAACTCCGACTAATCCTAACCCTAACCCAACCCCTACCACTAACCCTAACACTAACCCTAACCCAAACCCTAACCATAACTTTAACCCTAACCCTAGCCCTAAACCTAACCCTAACCCTAGACCTAACCCTAACCCTAACCCTTACCCTAGCCCTAACCCTTGCCCAAACTCTAACCCTAACCCTAACCCTAGCCCTAACCCTAACCCTCACCCTAACCCTAAATCTAACCCTAACCTTAGCCCTAACCCTAACCCTAGCCCTCATTCTAACCCTAACCCTAACCTTAACCCTAACCCTAGCCCTAACCCTAACCCTAGCCCTAGCCCTAACCCTAACCCTAACCCTTGCACTAACCCTAACCCTAACCCTAACCCCAACCCTGACCCTAACCCCAACCCTGACCCTAACTCTATCCCTAACCCTAAACTAACCCCAAACCTAACCCTAACCATAACCCCAACCCTAACTCTAACCCCAACCCGAACCCGAACTCATACCCTAACCCTATCCCCAACACAACCCCAACCCCAACCCTAACCCTAACCCCTACCCCAACCCTAACCCTAACCCTAACCTCCACCCCAACCCCAACCCCAACCACAACCACAACCGAACCCTAACCCCAATCCCATCCCAGAAACTAACCCAAACCTTGCCCTAACCCTAACCCTCACCTTAACTCCGACTAATCCTAACCCTAACCCAACCCCTACCACTAACCCTAACACTAACCCTAACCCAAACCCTAACCATAACTTTAACCCTAACCCTAGTTCTAAACCTAACCCTAACCCTAGACCTAACCCTAACCCTTACCCTAAACCTAAACCTAGCCCTCGCCCTAACACTAGCGCTAGCCCTAGCCATAGCCCTAAGCCTAGCCCTAACCCTAACCCAATCCCTAACACTAACACTAACCCCAACCCTAACCCAAACCCTAAACATAACCCTATCCCTGACCCTAACCCTAGCCCTAATACTAACCCTAACCCTAACCCTACCCTAACCCTAACCCTGACCCTAACCCTAACCCTAACCCTAACCCTAGCCCTAGCCCTAGCCCAAGCCCAAGCTCTAACCCTAACCCTAACCCTAACCCTAACTTGAGCTCTAACACTAACCTTAACCCCAACCCTAGCCCTAACCCTAACCCTAGCCCTAACCCTAACCCTAGCCCTAACATTAACTCTAAACCTAACCCTAACCCTAACCCTAACCTTAACCCTAACCTAGCCCTAACCCTAACCCTAGCCCTAGCCCTAACCCTAACCCTAACCCTTGCACTAACCCTAACCCTAACCCCAACCCTGACCCTAACCCCAACCCTGACCCTAACTCTATCCCTAACCCTAAACTAACCCCAAACCTAACCCTAACCATAACCCCAACCCTAACTCTAACCCCAACCCGAACCCGAACTCATACCCTAACCCTATCCCCAACACAACCCCAACCCCAACCCTAACCCTAACCCCTACCCCAACCCTAACCCTAACCCTAACCTCCACCCCAACCCTAACCCTAACCACAACCACAACCGAACCCTAACCCCAATCCCATCCCAGAAACTAACCCAAACCTTGCCCTAACCCTAACCTTCACCTTAACTCCGACTAATCCTAACCCTAACCCAACCCCTACCACTAACACTAACCCTAACCCAAACCCTAACCATAACTTTAACCCTAACCCTAGCCCTAAACCTAACCCTAACCCTAACCCTAGACCTAACCCTAACCCTAACCCTAACCCTTACCCTAGCCCTAACCCTTGCCCAAACCCTAACCCTAACCCTAACCCTAACCCTAGCCCTAACCCTAACCCTAACCCTAAACCTAACCCTAACCTTAGCCCTAACCCTAACCCTAGCCCTCATTCTAACCCTAACCCTAACCTTAACCCTAACCCTAGCCCTAACCCTAACCCTAGCCCTAGCCCTAGCCCTAACCCTAACCCTTGCACTAACCCTAACCCTAACCCTAACCCCAACCCTGACCCTAACCCCAACCCTGACCCAAACCCTAACCCTATCCCTAACCCTAAACTAACCCCAAACCTAACCCTAACCATAACCCCAACCCTAACTCTAACCCCAACCCGAACCCAAACTCATACCCTAACCCTATCCCCAACACAACCCCAACCCCAACCCTAACCCTAACCCCTACCCCAACCCTAACCCGAACCCTAACCTCCACCCCAACCCTAACCCTAACCCCAACCCAAACCCCAACCCAAACTCGAACACAACCCTGAACCCCAACCCCAACCCAAACCCCAACCCCAACCCCCACCCCACCCCTAACCCTAACCCTAACCCTAACCCCAACCCCAACCACAACCACAACCGAACCCTAACCCCAATCCCATCCCAGAAACTAACCCAAACCTTGCCCTAACCCTAACCCTCACCTTAACTCCGACTAATCCTAACCCTAACCCAACCCCTACCACTAACCCTAACACTAACCCTAACCCAAACCCTAACCATAACTTTAACCCTAACCCTAGTTCTAAACCTAACCCTAACCCTAGACCTAACCCTAACCCTTACCCTAAACCTAAACCTAGCCCTCGCCCTAACACTAGCGCTAGCCCTAGCCATAGCCCTAAGCCTAGCCCTAACCCTAACCCAATCCCTAACACTAACACTAACCCCAACCCTAACCCAAACCCTAAACATAACCCTATCCCTGACCCTAACCCTAGCCCTAATACTAACCCTAACCCTAACCCTACCCTAACCCTAACCCTGACCCTAACCCTAACCCTAACCCTAACCCTAACCCTAGCCCTAGCCCTAGCCCTAGCCCAAGCCCAAGCTCTAACCCTAACCCTAACCCTAACCCTAACTTGAGCTCTAACACTAACCTTAACCCCAACCCTAGCCCTAACCCTAACCCTAGCCCTAACCCTAACCCTAGCCCTAACATTAACTCTAAACCTAACCCTAACCCTAACCCTAACCCTAACCTTAACCCTAACCCTAGCCCTAACCCTAACCCTATCCCTAACCCTAACCCTAACCCTAACCTCAACCCCAACCCCAACTCTAACCTCCACCCCAACCCTAACCCTAACCCCAACCCAAACCCTAACCCGAACTCGAACCCAACCCTGAACCCCAACCCCAACTCCACCCTAACCCTAACCCTAACCATAACCCAACCACAACCCAACCCAAGCCCTAACCCTAACCCTTACCCTAACCCTAACCATAACCCAAACCCAACACCAACACCAACACCAACCCTAGCCCTAACCCTAAACCTTACCCTAGCTCTAACCCTAGCCCTAACCCTAATCCTAATCCTAACCCTAACCCTAACCCTAACCCTAGCCCTCGCCCTAACCCTAACCCTAACCCTAACCCTAACCCCAACCCCAACCACAACCACAACCGAACCCTAACCCCAATCCCATTCCAGAAACTAACCCAAACCTTGCCCTAACCCTAACCCTCACCTTAACTCCGACTAATCCTAACCCTAACCCAACCCCTACCACTAACCCTAACACTAACCCTAACCCAAACCCTAACCATAACTTTAACCCTAACCCTAGCCCTAAACCTAACCCTAACCCTAGACCTAACCCTAACCCTAACCCTTA
The DNA here is from genome assembly GCF_057233095.1 of Heloderma suspectum. NCBI lineage: Eukaryota > Metazoa > Chordata > Lepidosauria > Squamata > Helodermatidae > Heloderma > Heloderma suspectum. The sequence continues at coordinate 23,275,877 of NC_139474.1, read as the reverse complement.
CCCTAGCCCTAACCCTTGCCCAAACTCTAACCCTAACCCTAACCCTAGCCCTAACCCTAACCCTCACCCTAACCCTAAATCTAACCCTAACCTTAGCCCTAACCCTAACCCTAGCCCTCATTCTAACCCTAACCCTAACCTTAACCCTAACCCTAGCCCTAACCCTAACCCTAGCCCTAGCCCTAACCCTAACCCTAACCCTTGCACTAACCCTAACCCTAACCCTAACCCCAACCCTGACCCTAACCCCAACCCTGACCCTAACTCTATCCCTAACCCTAAACTAACCCCAAACCTAACCCTAACCATAACCCCAACCCTAACTCTAACCCCAACCCGAACCCGAACTCATACCCTAACCCTATCCCCAACACAACCCCAACCCCAACCCTAACCCTAACCCCTACCCCAACCCTAACCCTAACCCTAACCTCCACCCCAACCCCAACCCCAACCACAACCACAACCGAACCCTAACCCCAATCCCATCCCAGAAACTAACCCAAACCTTGCCCTAACCCTAACCCTCACCTTAACTCCGACTAATCCTAACCCTAACCCAACCCCTACCACTAACCCTAACACTAACCCTAACCCAAACCCTAACCATAACTTTAACCCTAACCCTAGTTCTAAACCTAACCCTAACCCTAGACCTAACCCTAACCCTTACCCTAAACCTAAACCTAGCCCTCGCCCTAACACTAGCGCTAGCCCTAGCCATAGCCCTAAGCCTAGCCCTAACCCTAACCCAATCCCTAACACTAACACTAACCCCAACCCTAACCCAAACCCTAAACATAACCCTATCCCTGACCCTAACCCTAGCCCTAATACTAACCCTAACCCTAACCCTACCCTAACCCTAACCCTGACCCTAACCCTAACCCTAACCCTAACCCTAACCCTAGCCCTAGCCCTAGCCCAAGCCCAAGCTCTAACCCTAACCCTAACCCTAACCCTAACTTGAGCTCTAACACTAACCTTAACCCCAACCCTAGCCCTAACCCTAACCCTAGCCCTAACCCTAACCCTAGCCCTAACATTAACTCTAAACCTAACCCTAACCCTAACCCTAACCTTAACCCTAACCTAGCCCTAACCCTAACCCTAGCCCTAGCCCTAACCCTAACCCTAACCCTTGCACTAACCCTAACCCTAACCCCAACCCTGACCCTAACCCCAACCCTGACCCTAACTCTATCCCTAACCCTAAACTAACCCCAAACCTAACCCTAACCATAACCCCAACCCTAACTCTAACCCCAACCCGAACCCGAACTCATACCCTAACCCTATCCCCAACACAACCCCAACCCCAACCCTAACCCTAACCCCTACCCCAACCCTAACCCTAACCCTAACCTCCACCCCAACCCTAACCCTAACCACAACCACAACCGAACCCTAACCCCAATCCCATCCCAGAAACTAACCCAAACCTTGCCCTAACCCTAACCTTCACCTTAACTCCGACTAATCCTAACCCTAACCCAACCCCTACCACTAACACTAACCCTAACCCAAACCCTAACCATAACTTTAACCCTAACCCTAGCCCTAAACCTAACCCTAACCCTAACCCTAGACCTAACCCTAACCCTAACCCTAACCCTTACCCTAGCCCTAACCCTTGCCCAAACCCTAACCCTAACCCTAACCCTAACCCTAGCCCTAACCCTAACCCTAACCCTAAACCTAACCCTAACCTTAGCCCTAACCCTAACCCTAGCCCTCATTCTAACCCTAACCCTAACCTTAACCCTAACCCTAGCCCTAACCCTAACCCTAGCCCTAGCCCTAGCCCTAGCCCTAACCCTAACCCTTGCACTAACCCTAACCCTAACCCTAACCCCAACCCTGACCCTAACCCCAACCCTGACCCTAACCCTAACCCTATCCCTAACCCTAAACTAACCCCAAACCTAACCCTAACCATAACCCCAACCCTAACTCTAACCCCAACCCGAACCCAAACTCATACCCTAACCCTATCCCCAACACAACCCCAACCCCAACCCTAACCCTAACCCCTACCCCAACCCTAACCCGAACCCTAACCTCCACCCCAACCCTAACCCTAACCCCAACCCAAACCCCAACCCAAACTCGAACACAACCCTGAACCCCAACCCCAACCCAAACCCCAACCCCAACCCCCACCCCACCCCTAACCCTAACCCTAACCCTAACCCCAACCCCAACCACAACCGAACCCTAACCCCAATCCCATCCCAGAAACTAACCCAAACCTTGCCCTAACCCTAACCCTCACCTTAACTCCGACTAATCCTAACCCTAACCCAACCCCTACCACTAACCCTAACACTAACCCTAACCCAAACCCTAACCATAACTTTAACCCTAACCCTAGTTCTAAACCTAACCCTAACCCTAGACCTAACCCTAACCCTTACCCTAAACCTAAACCTAGCCCTCGCCCTAACACTAGCGCTAGCCCTAGCCATAGCCCTAAGCCTAGCCCTAACCCTAACCCAATCCCTAACACTAACACTAACCCCAACCCTAACCCAAACCCTAAACATAACCCTATCCCTGACCCTAACCCTAGCCCTAATACTAACCCTAACCCTAACCCTACCCTAACCCTAACCCTGACCCTAACCCTAACCCTAACCCTAACCCTAACCCTAGCCCTAGCCCTAGCCCAAGCCCAAGCTCTAACCCTAACCCTAACCCTAACCCTAACTTGAGCTCTAACACTAACCTTAACCCCAACCCTAGCCCTAACCCTAACCCTAGCCCTAACCCTAACCCTAGCCCTAACATTAACTCTAAACCTAACCCTAACCCTAACCCTAACCCTAACCTTAACCCTAACCCTAGCCCTAACCCTAACCCTAACCCTAAGCCTAGCCCTAACCCTAACCCTAACCCTAGCACTAACCCTAACCCTAACCCTAACCAGAACCCGAACCCTAACCCTAACCCCAAATCAAACCCCAATCCCAACACAACCCAACCCCAACCCCAACCCTAACCCTAACCACCACCCCAACCCTACCCCTACCCCTACACCTAACCCTAACCCTAACCCTAACCTCCACCCCAACCCTAACCCTAACCCCAACCCAAACCCCAACCCCAACCCAAACTCGAACCCAACCCTGAACCCCAACCCCAACCCAAACCCCAACCCCAACCCCCACCCCACCCCTAACTCTAACCATAACCCAACCACAACCCAACCCCAGCCGCAACCCTAACCCTAACCCTAGCCCTAACCCTTACCCTTACCCTAACCCAACCCCAACACCAACCCCAACACCAACACCAACCCTAACCCTAACCCTAACCCCAACCCTAACACGAACATGAACCCGAACCTGAACCCTAACATGAATCCGAACCCGAACTCGAACCCTATCCCCAACCCCAACCCCAACCCTACCCCTACCCCTACCCCGAACCCCATCCCTAACCCCAACCCCAACCCAAACCCGAAACCTAACCCCAACCCTAACCCTATCCCCAAACTTAACCCTAACCCTAATCCCAACCCCAACCCCAACCCCAACTCTAACCCTATCCCCAACCCCAACCCCAACCCCAACCCAACCCAATCCAATCCAATCCAAACCCCAACCCCAACCCCAACCCCAACCCTAACCCTAACCACAATCCCAACCCCAACCCCAACTCTAACCCTAATCCTAATCCTAACCTTAACCCTAACCCTAACTCTAACCCTAACCCTAACCGCAACACCAACACCAACCCTAACCAGAACCAGAACCCGAACCCTAACCCTAACCCCAACCCAAACCCCAATTCCAACACAACCCAAACCCCAACCCCAACCCTAACCCTAACCTCCACCCCAACCCTAACCCTACCCCTAACCCTAACCCTAACCCTAACCCTATCCCTAACCCTAACCCTAACCCTAACCTCAACCCCAACCCCAACTCTAACCTCCACCCCAACCCTAACCCTAACCCCAACCCAAACCCTAACCCGACCTCGAACCCAACCCTGAACCCCAACCCCAACTCCACCCTAACCCTAACCCTAACCATAACCCAACCACAACCCAACCCAAGCCCTAACCCTAACCCTTACCCTAACCCTAACCATAACCCAAACCCAACACCAACACCAACACCAACCCTAGCCCTAACCCTAAACCTTACCCTAGCTCTAACCCTAGCCCTAACCCTAATCCTAATCCTAACCCTAACCCTAACCCTAACCCTAGCCCTCGCCCTAACCCTAACCCTAACCCTAACCCCAACCCCAACCACAACCACAACCGAACCCTAACCCCAATCCCATTCCAGAAACTAACCCAAACCTTGCCCTAACCCTAACCCTCACCTTAACTCCGACTAATCCTGTTTCCCGCCTCCCAGCTGAGCAGAGCAGAGCAGAGCAAGCTGCTCCAGCTGGTCCAGGGACTACAGAAGCAGGCAAGCTCCCAGAGAGCGAGCGAACAGAGCGAGCGAACAGGGGGAGCAAACAGGAGTTGGCCAGGGGAGTTGCAGTGGTTGAAGAGACAAAGGAGACAAAGGAGACAGAGGCTAAGAGGTAAGTGGGTTGCAGGAAGCCCAGGGCGCTGCCCTTTATCCTTCTGACTGGCTGTGAGCTCACCAGGAGCTTCTGAGAGCTCCAACTGAATTGGAGGGGTGTGGCCTGAGTACTCCCAGCAGCTGACTGGGCGGGAAGCTTCAGTCTGTTTCCCGCCTCCCAGCTGAGCAGAGCAGAGCAGAGCAAGCTGCTCCAGCTGGTCCAGGGACTACAGAAGCAGGCAAGCTCCCAGAGAGCGAGCGAACAGAGCGAGCGAACAGGGGGAGCAAACAGGAGTTGGCCAGGGGAGTTGCAGTGGTTGAAGAGACAAAGGAGACAAAGGAGACAGAGGCTAAGAGGTAAGTGGGTTGCAGGAAGCCCAGGGCGCTGCCCTTTATCCTTCTGACTGGCTGTGAGCTCACCAGGAGCTTCTGAGAGCTCCAACTGAATTGGAGGGGTGTGGCCTGAGTACTCCCAGCAGCTGACTGGGCGGGAAGCTTCAGTCTGTTTCCCGCCTCCCAGCTGAGCAGAGCAGAGCAGAGCAAGCTGCTCCAGCTGGTCCAGGGACTACAGAAGCAGGCAAGCTCCCAGAGAGCGAGCGAACAGAGCGAGCGAACAGGGGGAGCAAACAGGAGTTGGCCAGGGGAGTTGCAGTGGTTGAAGAGACAAAGGAGACAAAGGAGACAGAGGCTAAGAGGTAAGTGGGTTGCAGGAAGCCCAGGGCGCTGCCCTTTATCCTTCTGACTGGCTGTGAGCTCACCAGGAGCTTCTGAGAGCTCCAACTGAATTGGAGGGGTGTGGCCTGAGTACTCCCAGCAGCTGACTGGGCGGGAAGCTTCAGTCTGTTTCCCGCCTCCCAGCTGAGCAGAGCAGAGCAGAGCAAGCTGCTCCAGCTGGTCCAGGGACTACAGAAGCAGGCAAGCTCCCAGAGAGCGAGCGAACAGAGCGAGCGAACAGGGGGAGCAAACAGGAGTTGGCCAGGGGAGTTGCAGTGGTTGAAGAGACAAAGGAGACAAAGGAGACAGAGGCTAAGAGGTAAGTGGGTTGCAGGAAGCCCAGGGCGCTGCCCTTTATCCTTCTGACTGGCTGTGAGCTCACCAGGAGCTTCTGAGAGCTCCAACTGAATTGGAGGGGTGTGGCCTGAGTACTCCCAGCAGCTGACTGGGCGGGAAGCTTCAGTCTGTTTCCCGCCTCCCAGCTGAGCAGAGCAGAGCAGAGCAAGCTGCTCCAGCTGGTCCAGGGACTACAGAAGCAGGCAAGCTCCCAGAGAGCGAGCGAACAGAGCGAGCGAACAGGGGGAGCAAACAGGAGTTGGCCAGGGGAGTTGCAGTGGTTGAAGAGACAAAGGAGACAAAGGAGACAGAGGCTAAGAGGTAAGTGGGTTGCAGGAAGCCCAGGGCGCTGCCCTTTATCCTTCTGACTGGCTGTGAGCTCACCAGGAGCTTCTGAGAGCTCCAACTGAATTGGAGGGGTGTGGCCTGAGTACTCCCAGCAGCTGACTGGGCGGGAAGCTTCAGTCTGTTTCCCGCCTCCCAGCTGAGCAGAGCAGAGCAGAGCAAGCTGCTCCAGCTGGTCCAGGGACTACAGAAGCAGGCAAGCTCCCAGAGAGCGAGCGAACAGAGCGAGCGAACAGGGGGAGCAAACAGGAGTTGGCCAGGGGAGTTGCAGTGGTTGAAGAGACAAAGGAGACAAAGGAGACAGAGGCTAAGAGGTAAGTGGGTTGCAGGAAGCCCAGGGCGCTGCCCTTTATCCTTCTGACTGGCTGTGAGCTCACCAGGAGCTTCTGAGAGCTCCAACTGAATTGGAGGGGTGTGGCCTGAGTACTCCCAGCAGCTGACTGGGCGGGAAGCTTCAGTCTGTTTCCCGCCTCCCAGCTGAGCAGAGCAGAGCAGAGCAAGCTGCTCCAGCTGGTCCAGGGACTACAGAAGCAGGCAAGCTCCCAGAGAGCGAGCGAACAGAGCGAGCGAACAGGGGGAGCAAACAGGAGTTGGCCAGGGGAGTTCGGCAGGGGAGGTCAAGGGGGAGGCCCCTAACATTTTTTTTTAACTAACTTTTTCCCATTTATTTGTCTTGTAACACACACTTCCACACCAGTGGGACTCTGCTTTTAACCTCTACTGAGTAGAGGAGCAGGCACAGGCTAGTCTAGAACAATCACAAAGCTAGACACAAAAAGGGAAAAGAGGCTATGGAAGGACAAGACTCTCCAGTGGTGGTGACCTGCAAGGTGTGTGCAATGTTTGTTTTCTTGCCTGAGAACAACATGGCCTACACCTGCAACAAGTGCAAGTTGATCACGCTGCTGGAGGAAAAAGTAAGTGGACTGGAGCGGCGACTGTCAACCTTCCGGGGAATAAGAGAACACGAAGAGTTCTTGGACAGAATGGGGGAACTACAGCAGCAAAGGGCAGACCAGAAGCTTGAAGAGCAACAGCAAGATGAGGCAGTGGGAAATGCTGAGGTGAAGAAAAATGGAGTAGAGGATACTCCTTGGAAAACGGTGACAGTTAGGAGAAGAAGAACTAGACGCCACTCTGCACCAGTGGAAGCGGTGGAGCTGTGGAACCGATTCCAGGTACTTGCAGATGAGACTGGAGGACAGCCTGCAGAGGAAGAATCACAGGGGACCCTGCATGAGAGTGAGCAAGAGGCTAAAGGTCAGTCAAACAGAGGCGATGAAACCCAGGCCTACAAGAAGAAGAAGAGAAGAGTGGTAGTAGTGGGAGACTCCTTGCTGCGTGGGATCGAGACCCAAGTATGTCGCGAAGACCCGTGGACTCGCCAGGTATGTTGTCTCCCGGGAGGACAGATTAGAGACGTGACTGAAAGGTTGCCTGCACTCATAAAGCCCACTGACAGGTATCCCTTTCTTCTCATCCATGTGGGAACAAATGATACCGCCAAGCGGAGCTACGAAGAGATCACGTCAGACTTTGAAGCTTTGGGAAGGAAACTCAAGAACTTTGGGGCCCAGATAGTTTTCTCATCCATCCTTCCAGTAGTTAGAAGAGGGATAGAAAGGGAACGAAAAATACTCCGGGTGAATGACTGGCTACGAAGGTGGTGCCGACGAGAGAGATTTGGATTCTGGGACCACGGGCTATACTTCCTGGAAGATGGGCTGTAGGCTAGGGATGGGTTGCACCTCACAAAGGCTGGGAAGAATGTGTTTGGCCACAGCATGAAGAACTTCATCAGGAGGGCTTTAAACTGAATCCTACGGGGAAGGGAGATGTAATGTTGGGGGTAACAATGGACGTAGGCGCATGCACTGCAATGGAGAGAACAGCGCTGATAGCGCCCAATAATAGTCTTCAGACACATGTAGGAAGAAAGCCAGACTATGAAGCACATGGTCTTCGATGTCTATATACTAATGCCCAGAGTATGGGAAACAAACAGAACGAACTTGAACTCTTAATACAGGAGGGAAATTATGACTTGATAGGTATAACTGAGACTTGGTGGGATGACTCTCATGACTGGAATACAGCAGTTGAAGGATATAACTTGTTCAAAAAGAACAGGAGGAACAGAAAGGGAGGCGGGGTTGCACTGTATGTGAAAAATACATATCTCTGCACAGAAATACAGGAGGAGGAGCTTGGTAGCCCCATCGAAAGCATCTGGGTTGAAATAAATGGAGCAAAGAATAAAAGGAGCCTGGTGGTCGGAGTCTACTACCGGCCACCCAATCAAGGAGAAGCCAAGGATGAAACTTTTGAAAAGCAAATAGCCAATGTTTTAAGGAAGCATGATGTAGTAGTAATGGGGGACTTCAATTTCCCCGATATTTGTTGGGAGACAAATTCTGCAAAACACGGCCCCTCCAGGAAATTCCTGACTTGTGTGGCGGATAACTTCCTCCTACAGAAAGTAGAGGAAGGAACTAGAGGATCGGCTATCCTTGACTTGATCCTAACCAACAGAGATGACTTAGTGGATAAAGTAGCAGTTACAGGAACTCTGGGGGAAAGCGACCATGTTGTACTTGAGTTCTTGGTTCTAAGGGAAGCAAAAGCCGAGTGTACTCAAACGCGTACCCTGGATTTTAGGAAAGCTGATTTTAATAAACTCAGAACAATGATCAGTAAGGTCCCATGGCAAACAATGCTAGCGAGAAAAGGAGTCCAAGATGGGTGGGAACTTTTAAAAAAGGAAATTCTCAAGGCACAATCACAAACAATTCCAACAAGAAGAAAAGGTGGAAGACAACAGAAGAAGCCAATGTGGCTTCACAAAAAGCTTAGGGATGACCTGAAAACAAAAAAGGACACATATAGGAAGTGGAAAGAAGGCCAAGTAACAAAGGAAGAGTACAGGCAGGTAGCACAGAATTGCAGGGATGGCGTCAGGAAGGCTAAAGCGGAGAACGAGGTGAGGTTAGCGAGGGATGCTAAAAACAACAAAAAGGCTTTCTTCAGCTACGTGCATAGTAAAAGGCAGAGGAAAGAAATGGTTGTTCAGCTATTAAATAAGGATGGCAAAATGATAACAGAGGACAAAGAAAAGGCAGAGGTGCTCAATTCCTACTTTGGCTCAGTCTTCTCCCAAAAGAGGGTCTATGACCCCCCTGGCAAAGGCGAAGTACAGGCTGAAGGGGCAGGATTGCAGCTTGAGATCGACAGGCATATGGTCAAGGAACACCTCATTACTTTGAATGAGTTCAAATCTCCAGGGCCAGATGAACTGCATCCTAGAGTAATAAAGGAACTGGCAGAAGAGCTCTCAGAACCGCTGTCTATTCTCTTTGAGAAATCATGGAGGACCGGGGAAGTGCCAGATGACTGGAGGAGGGCTAACGTTGTCCCTATCTTCAAAAAGGGTAAAAAGGAGGAACCTGGGAACTACAGACCAGTCAGTCTGACATCAATCCCTGGGAAAATTCTGGAGCAGATCATAAAGCAATCCATCTGGAAGCACCTTGACAACAATGCCGTGATTACTCGAAGCCAACATGGATTTGTCAAAAACAAGTCCTGCCAGACAAATCTGATCTCATTTTTTGATCAAGTCACCTCCCTTGTAGACCGTGGGAATGCTGTAGACATCATATACCTCGACTTCAGCAAAGCTTTCGACAAAGTGCCCCATGATATCCTGATGAGCAAACTAGCTCGAAGTGGGCTAGATGAAACAACGATCCAGTGGATCCACAGTTGGCTACAGAATCGGACTCAAAGAGTGCTTATCAATGGGACCTTCTCAAGCTGGGGAGAGGTAACGAGTGGGGTACCGCAGGGCTCAGTCCTGGGCCCAGTGCTCTTCAATATTTTTATTAATGACTTGGAGGAGGAGGTGCAGGGAATGCTGATCAAATTTGCAGATGACACAAAATTGGGAGGGATAGCTAATACTTTGGAAGACAGAAACAAAATTCAAAGTGATCTGGATAGACTGGAGTGCTGGGCAGAAAACAACAGAATGGCATTTAATAGGGACAAATGCCAAGTTCTGCACCTAGGAAAAAGAAACCAAATGCACAGTTACAAGATGGGGGATACGTGGCTCAACCACACTACGAGCGAGAAGGATCTTGGAATTGTCGTCGATCACAAGCTGAATATGAGCCAACAATGTGATGTGGCTGCAAAAAAGGCAAATGCTATTTTGGGCTGCATTCATAGAAGCATCGCTTCCAAATCCCGGGAAGTACTAGTTCCCCTCTACTCAGCACTGGTTAGGCCTCATCTGGAGTACTGTGTCCAGTTCTGGGCACCGCACTTTAAGAAGGATGCAGACAAGCTGGAGAGGGTTCAAAGGAGGGCAACAAAGATGATCAGGGGACTGGAAACAAAGCCCTATGAAGAGAGACTGAAAGAACTGGGCATGTTTAGCCTTGAGAAGAGAAGACTGAGGGGAGATATGATAGCGCTCTTCAAGTACTTGAAAGGTTGTCACAGAGAAGAAGGCCAGGATCTCTTCTTGATCATCCCAGAGTGCAGGACACGGAATAATGGGCTCAAGTTACAGGAAGCCAGATTCCGACTGAACATCAGGAAAAACTTCCTGAGTGTCAGAGCAATACGGCAATGGAACCAATTACCTGGGGAGGTGGTGGGCTCTCCCACACTGGAGGCCTTCAAGACGAGGCTGGACAGCCATTTGTCAGGGATGCTCTGACTTGGATTCCTGCATTGAGCAGGGGGTTGGACTCGATGGCCTTGTAGGCCCCTTCCAACCCTACTATTCTATGATTCTATGATTCTATGATTAATCCTAACCCTAACCCAACCCCTACCACTAACCCTAACACTAACCCTAACCCAAACCCTAACCATAACTTTAACCCTAACCCTAGCCCTAAACCTAACCCTAACCCTAGACCTAACCCTAACCCTAACCCTTAC
>NC_139474.1:23255000-23262500 GCF_057233095.1 Heloderma suspectum | reverse complement strand
CAGAAACTAACCCAAACCTTGCCCTAACCCTAACCCTCACCTTAACTCCGACTAATCCTAACCCTAACCCAACCCCTACCACTAACCCTAACACTAACCCTAACCCAAACCCTAACCATAACTTTAACCCTAACCCTAGCCCTAAACCTAACCCTAACCCTAGACCTAACCCTAACCCTAACCCTTACCCTAGCCCTAACCCTTGCCCAAACTCTAACCCTAACCCTAACCCTAGCCCTAACCCTAACCCTAACCCTAACCCTAAATCTAACCCTAACCTTAGCCCTAACCCTAACCCTAGCCCTCATTCTAACCCTAACCCTAACCTTAACCCTAACCCTAGCCCTAGCCCTAACCCTAACCCTAGCCCTAGCCCTAACCCTAACCCTAACCCTTGCACTAACCCTAACCCTAACCCTAACCCCAACCCTGACCCTAACGCCAACCCTGACCCTAACTCTATCCCTAACCCTAAACTAACCCCAAACCTAACCCTAACCATAACCCCAACCCTAACTCTAACCCCAACCCGAACCCGAACTCATACCCTAACCCTATCCCCAACACAACCCCAACCCCAACCCTAACCCTAACCCCTACCCCAACCCTAACCCTAACCCTAACCTCCACCCCAACCCTAACCCTAACCACAACCACAACTGAACCCTAACCCCAATCCCATCCCAGAAACTAACCCAAACCTTGCCCTAACCCTAACCCTCACCTTAACTCCGACTAATCCTAACCCTAACCCAACCCCTACCACTAACCCTAACACTAACCCTAACCCAAACCCTAACCATAACTTTAACCCTAACCCTAACCCTAAACCTAACCCTAACCCTAGACCTAACCCTAACCCTAACCCTAACCCTTTCCCTAGCCCTAACCCTTGCCCAAACCCTAACCCTAACCCTAACCCTAGCCCTAACCCTAACCCTAACCCTAACCCTAAACCTAACCCTAACCTTAGCCCTAACCCTAACCCTAACCCTAGCCCTCATTCTAACCCTAACCCTAACCCTAACCTTAACCCTAACCCTAGCCCTAACCCTAACCCTAGCCCTAGCCCTAGCCCTAACCCTAACCCTAACCCTTGCACTAACCCTAACCCTAACCCTAACCCCAACCCTGACCCTAACCCCAACCCTGACCCTAACCCTATCCCTAACCCTAAACTAACCCCAAACCTAACCCTAACCATAACCCCAACCCTAACTCTAACCCCAACCCGAACCCGAACTCATACCCTAACCCTATCCCCAACACAACCCCAACCCCAACCCTAACCCTAACCCCTACCCCAACCCTAACCCTAACCCTAACCTCCACCCCAACCCTAACCCTAACCCCAACCCAAACCCCAACCCAAACTCGAACACAATCCTGAACCCCAACCCCAACCCAAACCCCAACCCCAACCCCCACCCCACCCCTAACCCTAACCCTAACCCTAACCCTAACCCCAACCCCAACCACAACCACAACCGAACCCTAACCCCAATCCCATCCCAGAAACTAACCCAAACCTTGCCCTAACCCTAACCCTCACCTTAACTCAGACTAATCCTAACCCTAACCCAACCCCTACCACTAACCCTAACACTAACCCTAACCCAAACCCTAACCATAACTTTAACCCTAACCCTAGCTCTAAACCTAACCCTAACCCTAGACCTAACCCTAACCCTTACCCTAACCCTAAACCTAGCCCTCGCCCTAACACTAGCGCTAGCCCTAGCCATAGCCCTAAGCCTAGCCCTAACCCTAACCCAATCCCTAACACTAACACTAACCCCAACCCTAACCCAAACCCTAAACATAACCCTATCCCTGACCCTAACCCTAGCCCTAATACTAACCCTAACCCTAACCCTACCCTAACCCTAACCCTGACCCTAACCCTAACCCTAACCCTAACCCTAACCCTAGCCCTAGCCCTAGCCCAAGCCCAAGCTCTAACCCTAACCCTAACCCTAACCCTAACTTGAGCTCTAACACTAACCTTAACCCCAACCCTAGCCCTAACCCTAACCCTAGCCCTAACCCTAACCCTAGCCCTAACATTAACTCTAAACCTAACCCTAACCCTAACCCTAACCTTAACCCTAACCTAGCCCTAACCCTAACCCTAGCCCTAGCCCTAACCCTAACCCTAACCCTTGCACTAACCCTAACCCTAACCCCAACCCTGACCCTAACCCCAACCCTGACCCTAACTCTATCCCTAACCCTAAACTAACCCCAAACCTAACCCTAACCATAACCCCAACCCTAACTCTAACCCCAACCCGAACCCGAACTCATACCCTAACCCTATCCCCAACACAACCCCAACCCCAACCCTAACCCTAACCCCTACCCCAACCCTAACCCTAACCTCCACCCCAACCCTAACCCTAACCACAACCACAACCGAACCCTAACCCCAATCCCATCCCAGAAACTAACCCAAACCTTGCCCTAACCCTAACCTTCACCTTAACTCCGACTAATCCTAACCCTAACCCAACCCCTACCACTAACACTAACCCTAACCCAAACCCTAACCATAACTTTAACCCTAACCCTAGCCCTAAACCTAACCCTAACCCTAACCCTAGACCTAACCCTAACCCTAACCCTAACCCTTACCCTAGCCCTAACCCTTGCCCAAACCCTAACCCTAACCCTAGCCCTAACCCTAACCCTAACCCTAACCCTAACCCTAAACCTAACCCTAACCTTAGCCCTAACCCTAACCCTAACCCTAACCCTAGCCCTCATTCTAACCCTAACCCTAACCTTAACCCTAACCCTAGCCCTAACCCTAACCCTAGCCCTAGCCCTAGCCCTAACCCTAACCCTAACCCTTGCACTAACCCTAACCCTAACCCTAACCCCAACCCTGACCCTAACCCCAACCCTGACCCTAACCCTATCCCTAACCCTAAACTAACCCCAAACCTAACCCTAACCATAACCCCAACCCTAACTCTAACCCCAACCCGAACCCGAACTCATACCCTAACCCTATCCCCAACACAACCCCAACCCCAACCCTAACCCTAACCCCTACCCCAACCCTAACCCTAACCCTAACCTCCACCCCAACCCTAACCCTAACCCCAACCCAAACCCCAACCCAAACTCGAACACAATCCTGAACCCCAACCCCAACCCAAACCCCAACCCCAACCCCCACCCCACCCCTAACCCTAACCCTAACCCTAACCCTAACCCCAACCCCAACCACAACCACAACCGAACCCTAACCCCAATCCCATCCCAGAAACTAACCCAAACCTTGCCCTAACCCTAACCCTCACCTTAACTCAGACTAATCCTAACCCTAACCCAACCCCTACCACTAACCCTAACACTAACCCTAACCCAAACCCTAACCATAACTTTAACCCTAACCCTAGCTCTAAACCTAACCCTAACCCTAGACCTAACCCTAACCCTTACCCTAACCCTAAACCTAGCCCTCGCCCTAACACTAGCGCTAGCCCTAGCCATAGCCCTAAGCCTAGCCCTAACCCTAACCCAATCCCTAACACTAACACTAACCCCAACCCTAACCCAAACCCTAAACATAACCCTATCCCTGACCCTAACCCTAGCCCTAATACTAACCCTAACCCTAACCCTACCCTAACCCTAACCCTGACCCTAACCCTAACCCTAACCCTAACCCTAACCCTAGCCCTAGCCCTAGCCCAAGCCCAAGCTCTAACCCTAACCCTAACCCTAACCCTAACTTGAGCTCTAACACTAACCTTAACCCCAACCCTAGCCCTAACCCTAACCCTAGCCCTAACCCTAACCCTAGCCCTAACATTAACTCTAAACCTAACCCTAACCCTAACCCTAACCTTAACCCTAACCTAGCCCTAACCCTAACCCTAGCCCTAGCCCTAACCCTAACCCTAACCCTTGCACTAACCCTAACCCTAACCCCAACCCTGACCCTAACCCCAACCCTGACCCTAACTCTATCCCTAACCCTAAACTAACCCCAAACCTAACCCTAACCATAACCCCAACCCTAACTCTAACCCCAACCCGAACCCGAACTCATACCCTAACCCTATCCCCAACACAACCCCAACCCCAACCCTAACCCTAACCCCTACCCCAACCCTAACCCTAACCTCCACCCCAACCCTAACCCTAACCACAACCACAACCGAACCCTAACCCCAATCCCATCCCAGAAACTAACCCAAACCTTGCCCTAACCCTAACCTTCACCTTAACTCCGACTAATCCTAACCCTAACCCAACCCCTACCACTAACACTAACCCTAACCCAAACCCTAACCATAACTTTAACCCTAACCCTAGCCCTAAACCTAACCCTAACCCTAACCCTAGACCTAACCCTAACCCTAACCCTAACCTTTACCCTAGCCCTAACCCTTGCCCAAACCCTAACCCTAACCCTAACCCTAACCCTAGCCCTAACCCTAACCCTAACCCTAAACCTAACCCTAACCTTAGCCCTAACCCTAACCCTAGCCCTCATTCTAACCCTAACCCTAACCTTAACCCTAACCCTAGCCCTAACCCTAACCCTAGCCCTAGCCCTAGCCCTAACCCTAACCCTTGCACTAACCCTAACCCTAACCCTAACCCCAACCCTGACCCTAACCCCAACCCTGACCCTAACCCTAACCCTATCCCTAACCCTAAACTAACCCCAAACCTAACCCTAACCATAACCCCAACCCTAACTCTAACCCCAACCCGAACCCAAACTCATACCCTAACCCTATCCCCAACACAACCCCAACCCCAACCCTAACCCTAACCCCTACCCCAACCCTAACCCGAACCCTAACCTCCACCCCAACCCTAACCCTAACCCCAACCCAAACCCCAACCCAAACTCGAACACAACCCTGAACCCCAACCCCAACCCAAACCCCAACCCCAACCCCCACCCCACCCCTAACCCTAACCCTAACCCTAACCCCAACCCCAACCACAACCACAACCGAACCCTAACCCCAATCCCATCCCAGAAACTAACCCAAACCTTGCCCTAACCCTAACCCTCACCTTAACTCCGACTAATCCTAACCCTAACCCAACCCCTACCACTAACCCTAACACTAACCCTAACCCAAACCCTAACCATAACTTTAACCCTAACCCTAGTTCTAAACCTAACCCTAACCCTAGACCTAACCCTAACCCTTACCCTAAACCTAAACCTAGCCCTCGCCCTAACACTAGCGCTAGCCCTAGCCATAGCCCTAAGCCTAGCCCTAACCCTAACCCAATCCCTAACACTAACACTAACCCCAACCCTAACCCAAACCCTAAACATAACCCTATCCCTGACCCTAACCCTAGCCCTAATACTAACCCTAACCCTAACCCTACCCTAACCCTAACCCTGACCCTAACCCTAACCCTAACCCTAACCCTAACCCTAACCCTAGCCCTAGCCCTAGCCCAAGCCCAAGCTCTAACCCTAACCCTAACCCTAACCCTAACTTGAGCTCTAACACTAACCTTAACCCCAACCCTAGCCCTAACCCTAACCCTAGCCCTAACCCTAACCCTAGCCCTAACATTAACTCTAAACCTAACCCTAACCCTAACCCTAACCCTAACCTTAACCCTAACCCTAGCCCTAACCCTAACCCTAAGCCTAGCCCTAACCCTAACCCTAACCCTAGCACTAACCCTAACCCTAACCCTAACCAGAACCAGAACCCGAACCCTAACCCTAACCCCAAATCAAACCCCAATCCCAACACAACCCAACCCCAACCCCAACCCTAACCCTAACCACCACCCCAACCCTACCCCTACCCCTACACCTAACCCTAACCCTAACCCTAACCTCCACCCCAACCCTAACCCTAACCCCAACCCAAACCCCAACCCCAACCCAAACTCGAACCCAACCCTGAACCCCAACCCCAACCCAAACCCCAACCCCAACCCCCACCCCACCCCTAACTCTAACCATAACCCAACCACAACCCAACCCCAGCCGCAACCCTAACCCTAACCCTAGCCCTAACCCTTACCCTTACCCTAACCCAACCCCAACACCAACCCCAACACCAACACCAACCCTAACCCTAACCCTAACCCTAACCCCAACCCTAACACGAACATGAACCCGAACCTGAACCCTAACATGAATCCGAACCCGAACTCGAACCCTATCCCCAACCCCAACCCCAACCCTACCCCTACCCCTACCCCGAACCCCATCCCTAACCCCAACCCCAACCCAAACCCGAAACCTAACCCCAACCCTAACCCTATCCCCAAACTTAACCCTAACCCTAATCCCAACCCCAACCCCAACCCCAACTCTAACCCTATCCCCAACCCCAACCCCAACCCCAACCCAACCCAATCCAATCCAATCCAAACCCCAACCCCAACCCCAACCCTAACCCTAACCACAATCCCAACCCCAACCCCAACTCTAACCCTAATCCTAATCCTAACCTTAACCCTAACCCTAACTCTAACCCTAACCCTAACCGCAACACCAACACCAACCCTAACCAGAACCAGAACCCGAACCCTAACCCTAACCCCAACCCAAACCCCAATTCCAACACAACCCAAACCCCAACCCCAACCCTAACCCTAACCTCCACCCCAACCCTAACCCTACCCCTAACCCTAACCCTAACCCTAACCCTATCCCTAACCCTAACCCTAACCCTAACCTCAACCCCAACCCCAACTCTAACCTCCACCCCAACCCTAACCCTAACCCCAACCCAAACCCTAACCCGACCTCGAACCCAACCCTGAACCCCAACCCCAACTCCACCCTAACCCTAACCCTAACCATAACCCAACCACAACCCAACCCAAGCCCTAACCCTAACCCTTACCCTAACCCTAACCATAACCCAAACCCAACACCAACACCAACACCAACCCTAGCCCTAACCCTAAACCTTACCCTAGCTCTAACCCTAGCCCTAACCCTAATCCTAATCCTAACCCTAACCCTAACCCTAACCCTAGCCCTCGCCCTAACCCTAACCCTAACCCTAACCCTAACCCCAACCCCAACCACAACCACAACCGAACCCTAACCCCAATCCCATTCCAGAAACTAACCCAAACCTTGCCCTAACCCTAACCCTCACCTTAACTCCGACTAATCCTAACCCTAACCCAACCCCTACCACTAACCCTAACACTAACCCTAACCCTAACCCAAACCCTAACCATAACTTTAACCCTAACCCTAGCCCTAAACCTAACCCTAACCCTAGACCTAACCCTAACCCTAACCCTTACCCTAGCCCTAACCCTTGCCCAAACTCTAACCCTAACCCTAACCCTAGCCCTAACCCTAACCCTAACCCTAACCCTAAATCTAACCCTAACCTTAGCCCTAACCCTAACCCTAGCCCTCATTCTAACCCTAACCCTAACCTTAACCCTAACCCTAGCCCTAACCCTAACCCTAGCCCTAGCCCTAACCCTAACCCTAACCCTTGCACTAACCCTAACCCTAACCCT